>NC_057814.1:519184644-519207703 GCF_018294505.1 Triticum aestivum
GCCGCTGCATGCGCCGCCGCCTGCCTCGCCCCGCCGCCGCGCCGCGCCGGCCTCGCCTCCTTCTCCTCCTCCCGCCGGCCCGCCGTCCCCTTCCTCCGGCGAGGGCTCCGGCCACCGTTCGGCCGAACCCTAGCCTGCTCGATCTGGAACCCATCAGATCTGGTGAGCGTTGACCTCCGTTCTTCCCCTTTTTTTTGCTAAGTCCTCGATATTTTCTCAGTATGTGTCTCTGTTAAATAGTGCATAACTCCTTGCATGTAGCTTCGATTTGCGCGTGTAATATGTCAAATTGTTCGTCTCGTGATGCTCTTCATTTTGTTCAATTGCACCATGTTCATTAAAGGTCATCTTGATGCCTAAATCTCTGTTGGAAGAGGGCTAGTTGCTGTTATTCTCTGGTTCTTGGCAGAACTTGGAGATTTGTCTTTTTTGTTTCTTCCAATCTGTGCATCTTATGGGCATGAGCTCTACATGTGTTTTGAAGTATGCCATGCCATCTTTCCAAGGGTGTATGCCATGTATTTTTGTGATCTTTGTGGTGACTAGCACAAGCATGCAAAGTAGGCCCCGTAATATTTCTGATTTCAGGGACTCAGTGATTTCTCCAAGTCCTCGTCTGCTGTTGTTTTGTTGCCATGTAAACTTGATGCTACAGAGAGATCCATGCATATTTTGGAGATGTTCAGTAAGGATGTTTTCTAGATAAAGTTGTAATTGATCCATTCCTGTAATTATTTGCAATTATGGAGTGCCATAGCATGACTCAAGCTTGCTCTACTTTTGCTATAAAATATTTCTGGCAGATTCTCAACATGATATGCAATTTTGCCAAGCTTATTGTAGTTGATCCATACATGCTATGCTATTGTTCTTGCCATGTTGTTGGATGGTTACAGGGGCAGTGGTATCCCCAGCCCACCAGGTTTCAAATCCTCCTGCTCGCATTATTTCCGGATTTATTTTAGGATTTCCGACGATGTGCTTTCAGTGGGAGGAGATGTTCCCGTCAACGACGAGGCGCCTATGGTCACTTCGTAAATCTCAAGATGATATGCCGGCTCAATCTCTCAAAGGTGCTCATAGGGATAGGGTGTGCGCGTGTACGTTCATAGGGATGCGTGTATGCGTGTATGTATGAGTGCTTGCGTTTGTACTTTGTTCAAAAAAGAGGGGTTATCTGCTCCGTAAGACCTTAAGCACTGTGACCTTTATGCCAGGAAGGTTATTACTGAAGTTGAGATTTACAATATTTTAGCTGAGAATATGATATCTTGGCTTCGGCGATCACATGCAAAATGACTATTAAAAGATGTTAATAATACTTGCTATTTTCAAATAGTAGATGATTGCCAAAAAAATGAAAATGTCCTTTTCTCCTTGAATCATGGAGACTGTTGCTAAGGGAATCAAAAATCTATAATCCGTTGCATCGTATAACTGAGAGCAAGTACAATAAGCTTATGTAAGCGGGCTATAAGAGTTAAAATATTATTTTTCTGCTGACATGGAGGGGAGAGAAGAGAAGAGAGAAGAGGTGCCGGCTACAGAATAAGAGCCAGCTGCAGCACGTGCTCCTAGGCACTATGTGAGAATGGTAGATGGGCCATGCATGAATAAAATAACACATCCTTATATCTAACTATTGTACTTGAAGGCTATAAGTTTGGCTATATGTGACGTGGCAACATCTTATAGCCATCAGTTGGCTATACTATTAACCATGCTCTGAGTAGTACTACGTATAATAACTCATTGCCTATTGACTTGGCGTTGTATCATGGTGCCATCCAACTCTGGGAAAGTAACCTTCTCAGCATGAGCTCAAATGAGCTCGGGTGAACAGCAAAATTGAAAAAAAAACTGAATTTCTCTATGACAAACACTGAAAAAAGTTCTAAGAGCGTGCAAAATTTCATCGTGAAATTATTTTCGTGGAAGTCGTGGCAAAACAAAAGCAAAATCATTACTCCAAAATGCTTTCGAAAGTAGCATTTTCAGAGTATTAATTTTATTTTTTTATGACTTCCACAAATGCGATTTCATGATGAATCTTTACATGGTGTTAGAACTTTTGTAAATGTTTGCCAAAAAAATCAGAATTTTTTAGCATTCACCTGAAACTCCGCGTCCTCCATCTCTGACATTATTCTCCTTTCCGTAGGCCAACTCCGACGCATGGCCCCAAATCGTCCACCCGCGTTCGTTTGGGGTAAATGGACACAAACCGCGACCCAACGCGCTGGAGCAAACGGACAAATGTCCGTTTTCGGTCCGCTTTCGACCCATTTTCGACCCAAATTTGGGCCGAGTTTGCGGCCAAACAGACAGCAAGCGGATGGGCGGGACGCGCACCCTTGTCCTCCCCTGGCCCGCTTGTCGGGGACACACCCGTCCCACTTTCCCTCCATTTCGTCCAAACCTTCCCGCGCGCCCCCTCCTCTCCCTCCTCCATGGACGGCGACCCGACGACCCGGCGATGCGGCTGCGGCCGCGCGCCCCGCGGCAAAGAAGAAAGGTCCCAAGGGTCCCAAGAAGCCTCGATCCATGTGCGCGACAGAGGAGATTGAAGGAAATATGCCCTAGAGACAATAATAAAGTTATTATTTATTTCCTTATTTCATGATAAATGTTTATTATTCATGCTAGAATTGTATTAACGGGAAACTTAGTACATGTGTGAATACATAGACAAAACATAAGTGTCCCTAGTATGCCTTTACTTGACTAGCGCGTTTATCAAAGATGGTTATGTTTCCTAACCATAGACATGTGTTGTCATTTGATGAACGGGATCACATCATTAGGAGAATGATGTGATGGACAAGACCCATCCGTTAGCTTAGCACTATGATCGTTTAGTTTGTTGCTATTGCTTTCTTCATAACTTATACATGTTCCTATGACTATGAGATTATGCAACTCCCGAATACCGGAGGAACATTTTGTGTGCTACCAAATGTCACAACGTAACTGGGTGATCATAAAGGTGCTCTACAGGTGTCTCTGATGGTACTCGTTGAGTTGGCATAGATCGAGATTAGGATTTGTCACTCCGATTGTCGGAGAGGTATTTCTGGGCCCTCTCAGTAATGCACATCACTATAAGCCTTGCAAGCAATGTGACTAATGAGTTAGTTGCGGGATGATGTATTACGAAACGAGTAAAGAGACTTGCCGGTAACGAGATTGAACTAGGTATTGAGATACCGACGATCGAATCTAGAGCAAGTAACATACCGATGACAAAGGGAACAACGTATGTTGTTATGCGGTTTGACCGATAAAGATCTTCGTAGAATATGCAGGAACCAATATGAGCATCGAGGTTCCGCTATTGGTTATTGGCCAGAGACGTGTCTCGGTCATGTCTACATAGTTCTCGAACCCGTAGGGTCCGCACGCTTAACGTTTGATGACGATTTGTATTAAAGAGTTATGTGATTTGATGACCGAAGATAGTTCGGAGTCCCGGATGAGATGATGGACATGACGAGGGGTCTCGAAATGGTCGATACGTAAAGATCGATATATTGGAAGGCTATATTCGGACATCGGAAAGGTTCCGAGTGATTCGGGTATTTTTCGGAGTACTGGAGAGTTACGGGAATTCGTATTGGGCCTTAATGGGCCATACGGGAAAGGAGAGAAAGGCCTCAAGGGTGGCCACACCCCTTCACCACGGACTGGTCCGAATTGGACTAGGGAAAGGGGGCGCCCCCTTCCTTCCTTCTCCTTCTCCCTTCCCCTTTTCCTATTCCATGTGGGAGGTGGAATCCTACTAGGACTAGGGAGTCCTAGTAGGACTCCACACTTTGGGCGCGCCCTATGAGGGCCGGCCTCCTCCTCCCTCCATCCTTTATATACGTGGCCAAGGGCACCCCATAGACACACAAGTTGATTTCTTAGCTGTGTGCGGTGCCCCCTCCACAGTTACACACCTCGGTCATATCGTCGTAGTGCAAGCCTTGCGTCGGTAACTTCATCAGCACTGTCACCACGCCGTCGTGCTGACGGAACTCTCCCTCGGCCTCAACTGGATCAAGAGTACGAGGGACGTCATCGAGCTGAACGTGTGCTGAACTCGGAGGTGCCGTGCGTTCGATACTTGGATCGGTCGGATCGTGAAGACGTACGACTACATCAACCGCGTTGATAAAACGCTTCCGCTTTCTGTCTACGAGGGTACGTGGACACACTCTCCCCGCTCGTTGCTATGCATCACTTAGATCTTGCGTGATCGTAGGAATTTTTTTGAAATTACTGTGTTCCCCAACAGAGATCGCCATGCTCGACTTAGAAGCGGCGAAGAGAAGGGCCGACGGGAAAAGGCGAAGGAGATGAAGGCGGCTGCGGCCTACGCCGTCGAGGCCGAGGCCCGGTGTCAAGCCCGGCATCTTGTCGATGTCGACGAGAAGGAAATCCATCGTCACCAAGGCGGACGATGTTCTCATGCATGGGTTTGCACGACCACCGCCGGTCATCCTCTCGGTCGCTGCCATGGCCGCAGCGAGCACGGGACCGTCGGTTGGTCGTCCTCCCCAGTACAGGTCGCCGAGCTCGTCCAGCATACCCGGTCCGCCGCCTTACAGCCATGGGCAGACACGGTTCTCCACGTCGCCGGAGGGCAACGTGGTCGCTCCGGCCACGCCCGCAGGTGTCATCGACCTCAATGTGATGCCGGGGTACAGTGGCGCTGGCCACACGTCCGACAGGACGCAAAGGAAGCAGTCCTGACCGTTTTCGACGGCAAGCTTCGCCGGCGCCCGCAAGCTGTTCGATGGAATGACACAGCCAACGCCCAGAGCCGACGACCCTGATTGCTCGGCATTCATGGAGAGCGTCATCTTCGAGGGCTGTGGGGAGGCCTTTCAGCACCTCAGCCAAGGCCAGCCTTTCGATCCCGACGAGACCTAGAGCCAGGACGGCCACGGCCAATATGAGGACATTGATTTCGCCGGAAATGATGGAGAGGAAGACAACCATGGCAACTCATGGCATGAAGATGATGACTTGTATTGTGAAGATGAGGAAGAAGAGCTCGACATTTCGCAAGAGCCATTGGTGTTTATAGATGAGCTCTCCCAAAGGGCCGAGGCACAAAAGAGGAAGCAAAGTATTCGCACAGGGACTCGAAAAGAGGACAAATTGATTTGCGAGAGTTGGATTGAGATAGGGGAAGATCCGATAAGAGGTACCGAGCAAAAAGGTGCCATCTTTTGGGGGAGTGTTCACAAAACCTTCCATGAGCGAAGGAAGTTTGCCCCCTATCAATTTGAGAGCACTCGCAGCATCAACTCAATCAAAAAGAGATGGGGGTTCATTCAACAAGAGTGCAACAAGTATTGTGTCGCACCTGAGAGCGTCGAAGCCCGTCCCGTGAGTGGCCTTGGTGACTTGGTATGAACCTCTTGCCTTTTCATTTTGTGTCCATTCATGTTGGCATGCTTTTCATTTTCATACATGTTGTGTCCTTCGCTATTACACATCATCATCAATGATTGTGTAGGCATTTCAATCTTTGAAAGCATTCAAGGCCCGACACAAGAACAAGCCGTTCACTCTCACGCATTGTTGGGTCATGTCCTAACTTCAAAAACCAATATGCCGCTCGTAAGAAGAAAGGAGGGAAGAAGGCCGTGGATGATGAGGGAGACTTGCTCAAGAGGCCGAGGGCAAGACAAGCTCGACGGCCGATGAGAGGCGTGACGCGTCTTCCATTGCCTTGCAAGGCACTTTGAAGAATATGATGAGCCAAAAGGAAGCGAGGGACGAGAGGGAGAACAAAGGAAAGGAGGAGCAAATGAAGATATATCTAGAGCTCCAAACAAAGGAGCTTGCCATGGAGGAGGCCGCAGAGAGGAGGAAGCTCGACATGGAGGAGGTAACGAAGAGGAGGAAGCTCGAGATCGAGGCCACCATGGCGTACACCAAAGCTAAAGATGTGGCACTCGTGTTCATGAGCGTGGACAAGACCAACATGTCGCCGAAGAGGAAGGCTTGGTTCGCGAATTGGCGGAAGGAGATGTTCGCCCGCGACGGCCTGAACTAGGTGAGGCCTCGGGCCATGGCCGACACCCGTTCATTTTGAAGGCTGGCCGGTGTGCCGGCCGCTGGCTTTGTTGTCGGCGTCAAAAACTTGTTCATTTTGAGGGCTGGCTCCTGTGCCGGCCGCTGGCTTTGTTGCCGGCGTGAAACATGTCCTTTTTGAAGGCTGGCTCCTGTGCCGGCCGCTGGCTTTGTTGCCGACATTAGACTGTCGGCCGCCGGCTGTGTTGCCGGCTGGCGTGAACTAGTGCGAACTGCGGCCGCAGCCAACATCCTTGGTTCTCACGTTTGCATGCAGGGGGACAAGATGCGGCCGCGCGTTGGGCACCCTACCGACACAGACTCAAATTCGGGCGGACACAGCCCTATTCCCACCCTCGAACGGACAACATCCAAATAAAACGGATGTCCGCTTGGGGTTAGTGCGTTGGAGTTGGGCCTCGTTCACAGTGGTGCAAGCTTGAGGCTTGTGTGTAGCGAGGGTGACCGCGGGCCGCCTCCCAGCCGTGTAGGCAGCAGTACAGTGCGTGCCCCTGTTCCTGCTACGAGGAGCGTTTGATAGATTGGAAGCCGGAATGGATGGGCAGACGACGCTATGTGCACGACGCGCAGCCGATAAATACTCTGCACTGTCAGATGCATTAGGAACAGAAGTACAGATTGTTGGATGGGACACGTCGTCTGTGTGTCGTTTGAGAAGTATCGACTGTGTAGCAGTGCTCGAAGCCGGAATGGATGGGCAGACGACGTTATGTGCATGACGCGCAGCCGATAAATACTCTGCACCGTCAGATGCATTAGGAACGGAAGTACAGATGGCTGGATGGGACACGTCGTATGTGTGTCGTTTGAAAAGTATCGGCTGTGTAGCAGTGCCGGAATGGATGGGCAGACGACGCTATGTGCACGACGCGCAGCCGATAAATACTCTGCATCGTCAGATGCATTAGGAACAGAAGTACAGATGGCTGGATGGGACACGTCGTCTGTGTGTCGTTTGAAAAGTATCGGCTGTGTAGCAGTGCTCATTGGGAGCTCACGCTGTGCGGCAGGGGAATGTTTAGTGGCCATGTGGTTATGGGCCCACACTGGCAGTGTCAGAAGACAGTTAATGGCCGTGGCCGGCTATGCGTCGTCATAACAGAGGACACGTACGCGTCAATGGAATCAGAGATCTGTTCGTGTGGCCGACATAGCTTTCTTTTCCCGGCTGACAAGGAGCTTGAGAAAAATGCAAAGCTAATGGTCGGGTACCAGACTGCCGAGTATGGTTTTGAACCACTTGGCACTTCTGAACGGCAACGGCGGGTCGAACACCACTCGGTCGGAGTAGTCGTGGCATCCACGTCGACGTCGTATCGGCGGATGAGAAACTCCATGAGCCACGGTGGCTCGTTGGAGACAAAGAGATACTATTTTTTTAGAAGACAAACAGATAGCATTTTCTTTTTCTTGGAGAAAACGACGGAGTGATTGTTGGACGGAAGCCTATGCTGGACTGCAGTCGGCATGGAAGCATATGCCTCCAGGGATCCATGGCCCACGGCGTGTTTATGTATGTATCGCTCGCTCGTAGAAGCTGGGCCGGCTCTTAGATTGGAAGCCCTAGATGCGGGTACTAATCCAGCCCCGTAACCATGTGGCCTCGTCACGCTGACATCCTGCATGTTTTTTTAGGTAAAACTTTTCTTTTGCCACTCTACCCTTTGATCATTTTGTTTATGCCACTGTACAATTTGACATCTCACATTTCACACACTTAGCTTTTGACAATACATCACAAATCCCATTCCAAGGCAAAAGCAATAATTTCTCATTTCACTTTTGCTACACTTAGCTTTTGACAATGTATCACAATTGTCACTATGAAAAATTTGCTTTTGCCATGGAATGGTAATTGTGATATCTGGTTAAATGCTAAGAGTGGCAAAAGTAAAACATGTAAATATGGTGTATAAAATGTTCGCTGAACTTTTAAAAATTGTTTGCATTGTCAAAATAAAGATATGTGACTTCACAAAAATGTTCATGAGGTTCCATAAACTGTAGGTTACATTTTTAAAAATGTTTCGACCATTCAAAAATAAACGTATGCTACATTTTTGGAAAAACAATCATCTGTTACAATTTTTGTGACATTTAATCAAAATGTTTATCAAAGGTGTAAAATGTTTACATAGTTTAAAAATAAAGTATTAACTCATGAAAAATATGTTACAACGTTTATTTGTAAAATATATTAAAAAGTATTTGAAAATAAAAACAGGTACGAATATAAAAATGTTAAACATACAAGAAAATATTTTCAAATTATATGAAAAATTTACAATGCCTATAAAAAAGTGACATGGAACACATATTTGAAAAATATTAATCACTTATTTAAAAAATAAATTATGTAAAACAATATTCATGATGTTTACGAAAAATATACAATGTATATGAAAATATTAAATATATGTCGGAAAGAAGGGAAAAAAAAAGGGAAAACCAAAGAAAGAAACAAAAAAAAGTGAAGACAAAAAAAGGGGGGAAAAGAAACCGATTCTACAATGCTACAACAGTGGTAAAACCAAAAAATAAAACATAGAAGAGAACTCGAGCTCAGCTAAAGTGTTGTGCCGGCCCAATAGACCCGTGTTTTAGGCGATTCCACATAGCTCTCGCGTCCAGGCCCTCGGAGTTCCTAATCAGCGCTGGTGGCGTTGGTGGAAATCCCTATTTGCCGCTCTCTGCGGCAAACAATCGGGGTTTCGCACAGGGTTATCGACCGACCACTAGCAGCAAACAGTCGGGGTTCCGCACAGGGTTATCGACCGACCACTCGCGGGCGGGCCGGCCAGGCCGGCATGTGAAGCGTTCCAACTATATCGGTTTTGGGAACCTTCTATGACTGTTCCTAGCCGGGTTATTTTTCCGGTTTTGGGAACCTTCTAGAAGGTTCTTGAACCTTTTTTTTCTATTCCTTTTCGTTCTTATTTTTAATTTTTCTTTTTTTCTGTATTTTTTCTATCTTCTTGCACTTTTCTTTTTGATTTTTCTCTATTTTCAACGAATGTTTCAGATATTTGAAAGAAAAAAATAGATTTTGTTTGTTTTTTCAGAAAATGTTTCTGTTTTCAAATTTTTGTTCGGAAATTCCATAAAAGTTAAGAATTTGGAAAAATCGCTTATTTTCAAAAAATGTTAAAATTTCAAAAAGTGTTCGCCTTTTTATGTTTTATTCAAGAACTAAGAAATGTTCGGATTAATAAATATGTTCACATTTTCAAAATTTGTTGAAGAATTCAAAACGTATTCGTGTTTCAAAATTTGTTCACAAATTCAAAAAGTGATTAAGTTTTTAAATTTTGTTCAAGAATTAGAAAGTGCTCAGGAATTTCAAAAAATATTCCCATTTTTAAAAAGTTTTAACCAAATTAAAAAACATGTTCCTGTTTTATAAATATCTTCAAAAATTCAGAAAACTTTCACGTTTCTCATTTTTTCCACATTTTCAAAAAATGTGGTAATTTTAGAATATGTTCCTGTTTTACAAATTTGTTCAGCAATTCAATGTATGTCTATTTTTTGAAATATGTTCGCAAATTAAGATTCGTTTGGGAATTTCAGAAAATGTTACAGTTCCCGAAATTTATTTAGAAATTGAGAAAATGTTTATGTCTTTAAATTTTCGTCACAATTAAAAAACTTTTCATGATATTTAAAATAAATTTGCCTTTCAAAACAGGTTCAGAACTTCAAAACCAATGCTGTTTTCAAATTTTGTTCACAAGTTCAAAAAATATTTCCATTTTCAACTTTTTGTTCACATATACAAAAAATTATTGGGATTTTCAAATTTCTCTCAGGTTCAAAATTTTGTTCTTCATTTCAAAAGTTGTACCTGTTTTCAAAATTTGTTCACCCATTTAAGAATGTTTGCGATTTCCAAAAATGTTCTGGAATTGGAAAATTTGTTCTCGTTTAACAAAAAAATGTTTCCATTTTTAGTTTTTGTTCACGTGTACAAATAATCTTAAGGTTTTCAAATTGTTTTCAAATTCAAAATTGTGCTCTGCATTTCAAAATTTGTACCCGTTTTTCATAATTTTGTTCACCATCTAAAAAAAAGTTTTGTGTTTTCAATGTATGTTCTTGAATTTGGAAAATAATTCAGGTTTTACAAAAATAATAATTCAGAAATTTATATAAATGTTTGCGTTATAGAAAATTGTTCGGATTTCCAAAATATGTACAATTGTTCACATATTTTTACAAATTCAAAAAATATTCGGGAATTTAAAACGTATTCATAGTTTCAAAACATGTCTGGAAATTTAAAATTTGGTTCAGGTTTGTCAAAAAGTATTTGTAATTTCAAAAAAGTGTTAACGGTTTTGAAGTAATGCTCAATTTACACCGTGGTTTTTAGTTCAATTGACTTCGCGTCACACTTATGTCACGAAGGCTTAGTAGGTGTTGTCGCTTGCATGTTAAGTGCACAAACAAACTGGAGGTCTGCAGTTCGAATTCCTGGTTGGATGCTGTTTTCTTTTTACGCAATTTGTCGCCCGACCGCTTGCGCGAGGTCAATCCAAATGGGCCGGCACAGTCGCGCGATTCCAATGTGAACTCACGTCTTTTTGATGCAGAATGCATCAAATAGGTGCCCGGCGTTGGTTGCCGATCCTGGAGCTCATGCGCCCAGGATCGTGGGCCGGCCCAGATCGCTCCATCGTTGTCGCTCAATCGATTTCGAATGGTCGTGGTTGAACAGGTCAACCATTGACTTTAAAAAATAAAACAAAAAAATCGCAAAAACTAAAAAAACATCATGAATTGAAAAATGCTCATGGATTTTGAGAAAACTTCAAAAACTTTAAGAAGTTAGAAATTTAAAAAAAGGCTCATTGAAAAAAGTTCATCAACTTTAAAAAAAAGTTCATCGAATTTGAGAAATGTTCCCGATTTTCAAAAGAGTTCATCAAAAAAAGAAAAGAGTCCAACAAATTTTTAAAAAAATCATCAATTTCAGAAAAGTTCCTAGAAAAATGAAAAAAAGTTCATCCATTTTTATAAAAAGTTCTTCAAATAATAAAAAAAATCAGCAATTTGAAAAAAAATTCACGAATTTCAGTTTTATTCGAATAAGGATTAAAAAAAGAAAATAAGAAAGAAAAAAAACAAAAAGCTGTAATTTATCAGATCGTGTTAAGGTGGTCACTGGTTCGATTCTCTATACGGGCACACCTTTTTGTCTTTTAGAAAACCAGATTACAGATGGGGAGTCGGCCGGCCCAGCGCGGAGGACGCCCGTTTGCCTGAGCGCCAAATAGGAGTCGCCCCAGACCAACTCATGCCACCAAGTAGACCGCCACTTAGATGGGCTGGCGAAGAAGGAATGGGCTAGACGTGAATGAAATCCCTCCATGGCGCACAATGATGGTGGGCCTGTAAAAGAATCAATCAACACTACGGTGCGTTGCAAAAGGAGAACAAGGAGAAGGAGTGACGCTTCACCAGCATGTCTTTCCGTCACGACGATGAGCGGATGAGGGCACTGCTTTGGGCCTCACGAGTCGCTAACCTTGCCAAACATCATACGACGCACCATCCGTGGTTCAGTAAAGTTCGGGGCTAACATAAAATTAAAAAGACACACGATTTTGGATCGCTGAGGCTTGCAGGGATCGCATTCGGTTCGTCACCTTTTTTGCTGAAAGAGATGAAGTCGGTTTCCTCGTTGGCATCTGGTTTTACGTATCTGTGATATTTTATAAGTGTGTACACTTTCCGACACGGAGATATAGAGCATGATCCTCATTTCAGCATTGCCTGCAAGTGCAGGTTGCAGACATATATACAGGTCCTTCGCTCATCTGATTTGATTGTTAGACCTCTTTCAATGCATCGGCGCTAAGACGTTAAGATGAGATGCTGAGCACATTAAAAAGTTAAGTAATTAAAGCCCTCAATGCAAAGCTGCCTAACTTGTTGTAGCTAAGCATCCTTCATTTAATGATTTAGCAACTAAAGTTCTCAATGCATTGGTGGGCTTATTTCGTTTAAGCGTTTTGCCTAGGTTCACGCATTTGGCATTATTTCTTCCTAGATCACCACACTCTTCATTTTTTTTGCCTACATGGCAGCCCATTTGTACAAGGTAGAGCATTGGAAAGGCCTTAAAGTTGGGGCCACGTCCATGATTTTACCTCCACTGGTAATCAATCTAGTCTCTCCCTAATCTTTCCCTAATAATAAAGCACGGATTGACTTTGTCGGGTTCACCGTCACAATACGCTTCTTCCCGTGAATTTACGCTTTCAGTTTTTTTTCAACACGTCCATATTTTTTCCAAAATCCAAGGTGGCACTAATCATCCGTCCACGTTCGTTTCGTCCGTTGGTGAGTATAAAAAGTTCGTCCGAGCCAGGCCAAGCCCGTGCGCTATGGCCCAATAAATCAGGCCCATCTATCCTGTTTGAAGCAAAAAATGCATGCTTGTTAGAGGATTCGAACAACAAACCTAATGCGTAACAAACAACAGCGAAGCCAACCGAGCTACCTATGTTATTTGTAGAAACCAATGGCCGACTCAGTTTTTAAATAGTCCCACCTCGCGCCCTTACATCAAATCTGCCCAATTTATATACAGCTTTAGTTTTCGTGGGTATCAGGAAGTCATCTAGAGAACATGGTGAGGTGTGGGTCCCATCTTTCCTAAAAAAGAGAAAGACGGGAAAGTTGGAAGCTCTCCTGTAATAAGAAAGGAAAGGAGGGATGCGGTCCAAAAAAAAGGAAAGGAGGGATTTCGGGGATTGAAATCAAAAAATAGGAAACTGGGAAGTTGTCCCGTCCCGTAATAAGAAGGAAAGGAATTACGGAGAGAAAATAAAGAAGGAAAGGAGGGATTCCGGGAAGAGAAAATAAAGAAGGGAAGGAGAAAAACAGCAAAGTGATCAGCTCTCGATCTCCCATCTCCGTGGCCCTTATGGGAAGGGAAAAAGGAATAGAGAGAGATTTTTAGTACTCCCTCTGTAAATAAATATAAAAAATGACCTCACAATAGTGTGATATTCAAAGAATTTTAGTACATTCCACATAAAACTATTTGTGTGCATTTTAGTAATTTGCATCGAAAGAATTTCTTTCATGCTTGAGTTCGCCCCCTTAATTTTTTTCGGTCCTCCATCACTGGCTATAGTCCCATGAATGTGTAGTTTTACCCCGACCATAACTCGAGAGAAAATTATGTTACGATTGTTTTTTCTGTGTGGAATGTTTTTTTTTGAACACTGTACAGACGCAAGCGCTCATATACACGCGCATACACTCACCCCTATGAACGCACACACGTACACCCTATCCCTATGAGCACCTCTGAAAGACTGAGCTGGCATATCATAATTCAGAAATAAATGCGAACACCAGGATTTGAACCTTGATGGGCTGGGGATACCACAGTCCATCTAATCATCCAACCACAAGTTAGGATTGTTTAAAACCTGCAAAAAAATACTATGTCTAAATCATAATAAAAAATTGTTTATTTATTGTTGTTCATGTACAATATTTTTTTAGAAGTATAATGAAAACACAGTACCGGTTAAAAATAGGTGATTGATTGTTGTTTTAAAAAAAAGCGACTGTATGCATCTACACGAACCAAACGATGGTATGGCATCGGGCATACACAATGACATGATTGCTATTTTGAAACAAAGGATTTGTCAAACGCACACCTTGAAACGAGATTGTACGCTCGCATGCAATGGTTATAAGGGTCAACGACTCCATTTAATAATATATACAGTCAATTTTTTTTCCTGTTGCATACAGGTCCTTCAAGTTTGACAAAAGTTTCCTTCGTACTTGAATCAAACCTTCTCTATATTTTCATGTCATAGAAGCCGTAGTTTTCAGATCATCTACAAACCTCACACAAGTAAACACTAAGTTGCGAGAAGCAAGAAAACCTAACAACTTTTGCAAGTTTGACAAAGTTTTCCCGCAAAAAAAAATAAGAATCTAGATAATTGGGTTTTTACTTTTAGTGAAACAAATTTTCTTTCACAATGTTACAAAAGATGAGAGTAATCTTATTTCTGACGTTTGTTGGAAATGAATACAAAAGGTGGCAAATAGTGGCACGCAGTGCAGGTTTGTTGTTTCTTTCACCCATCACCAAAGCAATAAGATACGGACTCGGAGTCCCCGCTATGTGCGATATAAACTCCGCACTTTTCTCTGTTATATTAGCCAGGAATGGAGAATCTTTTTACAACGCTCCTAATATCATTGGACACGAATAGTGATATGCTACAGTCCATAAACCTAGCCAACATTGGCTCATGGACATTCGTGTTACCACCGTAGTGAATCAAAGACAGTACTAAATGGAATTTACTATTTACGGTATAATGCGATATTTTTTGGGCATCATTAAGCAATTCCAACAAAGACGTGAAGAGATACTCACAACCAGATAGATATTTTTGTGATTTAAATTCCACATTCCTTCAGTATAATTCTGAAATTTATTCACAATTTTTTTTTGCAATACGGGGTCTTGAGCCGTTGGGTTAGAGTGTGGGTTTTTTCACCCGTTGCAACGCACGGGCATTTGTGCTATAATAATAAAGCACGGATTGACTTTGTCGGGTTCACCGTCACAATACGCTTCTTCCCATGAATTTACGTTTTCAGTTTTTTCGCCTATATTATTTTCTACATCCGAGGTGATACTATTGCTTCTTACCATCGAAATTCCGTCCGCTCAGATCGAACACAAGCGACCTACAGCATATTGGGCTTCAACGTGTTCGGCCCAACAAACAAATCGAACAAAGAGACCGATTAGAAGACGAATCAGAGGCCCAAAACAAGACAGATCCGAACACGTCCTCCGCTCCTAAGTCGGTCAACACGCACGTTCTTCTCTCATCTCGCACCCCGCAGAAAAATCCAACCTCCACGGATCCATCGCCGCCACCATACCAAGATCCGGCGAGAGAGCGATCGTCCCGGACGTGGGCGACCATCTGGAACATGGAGCTGCCATGAAAACGCTCGGTGTCATGGAGGGCGAGGTAAAGGTCCGCTACCTCGGCCACGAGCCCACGATCTCAACTTGAGCTTGTCGAGACGGATGTTTTGCGAGCTGCTGGCGCGCCGTGTGCAGCCCCAACGCCAACAATAGCCCGATCATCCCAGCAGCCGAGGTAGCCAACCGGCTTGGCCTTTGCCCTCGCTGCGCCGCCGTCGAAGTGCGCGGCCGCGGTGGAGTAGCTCTACAGGGTGGCTACACGGAGGCCGGCAGAAGCTTGTGAAGAGCCATGACTGTGATCGATAGCAGCAATCGCGATTTTGAATTCTTCTTTTGTTTCCCTTTGAGTTGATGGGGGCTAGATGTACTTCAGACAAGGCTTCAACAAGGAAGAGCGGAAGACCACTAATACTTTTTAGTATTGGATGATGTAGTGTACTATCTATCTATCCGTTCAAGAAAATTGATGGCGATGGAATCCGCGTGTGTGCGTGTGTGGCTGTGCCTCTGGTCGCTCGATGGTTTTTCGGGTTCCGTAAAGTAAGAAACTGTTGGTCCTATTCTGAATTCTAATAATGTTGATCACCAGGGAGAGGGAGATCAGAGGACGGATGGAAGGGATGGCGACAACGTTATATTCGAAAGGGAATAACGCTGGAATACCTTGCTATTGCTACCTGTCAGAGTGCATAATTATGAAGTAAATTACTCGGCACTGCTTAGTTGCCAAACTTGACAGTTGCTAAGACCTTCTGTCGACAAGATACACAAACATACAATTCCATGGTAAGTTAACGTCTTCTGATGGATTTTGTTTGCCTTTCTTGACAAGAAAACTATAACTATTTGCTTATAGTTTATCAAAGGTAATCTGCCAGCGACATGAGAAGTATGTTCATTGATTTCATGTGGACTAACTTACTAGATGATTTTATTCATTTCTTATAGCTTCACTCAAATAATTCTCCCTATATTTTTGGGTAATTCATTTCATCCAATAGTTGATAGTTGCTTCATTATTACAAAAATTGATCAGACCAGCAAAAGAGATCTTATGATAGTTTTTTCGTTACTAAAAAAAATTCATCAGAGAGAAAAATAAATCTTATCTGATAGTTTGATCTTTTCCCCATTATCTGAGAAAAATTCTCCCTAGATTGCGAATGCAATCGTGGCATGAGATTGTTAAGAGTGAAGACATGCATATGGGTACTTTCCACTGGCACATCACTCTGTAATGAAAAGAATAACATCATATTTTATTTACCCAACTATTGTTCTCCAAAACTAATCATATTATTTGCTTTCTACAGGTACTATGTAGAGTATTCAAAGAGGTCATCTTCATGAAGCTAGCAGAGGATAGACATTAGGAAAAATGAGAGATGAGGTGAGTTTTTGTTGTTCACCATCCAATTCAAGCATCACACAAATTAAGCATTACTATTCAAAGGATGCAGAGTTAACCCGTTCATCCTTTCTAGAGGAATTAATAAGTTAAAATTTGTGTCCCGTTGCAACGCACGGGCTCTTTTGCTTTTAGTTTTTTTGTCCGTCCGTCTCATTTATCTTTTTCTATCTGACAAGGTGGTATTAATCTTACTACGTCCCCAACTAGCTCTGGTGTTTGAATCGTCACCCCTGCTGCGTCGCCCAGCTGGGCCTAAATCCACGTAATATGGGCCTATTTTTTAAATAAAGTTATATGGGCCAGCTGGTCCTGTGGGGTAGTGTTTAGCGTAAAATAAAAATAGGTTTCGTATACATCAACAGCCAGCTAGCGTTTCTCGTACATACGTCGTCGATCGGTCTCTACTATAGCAGGAGCAGCCCGGATAATTTTCGTACGTCTGTCGCCAAGCTGGGCCTCGCCAGTGTGTTATGGGCCAACTGGTCCTGATGTGCTGATGTAACAACTTTTAAGGATGCCACCAACTGAGCTATTTTTCTTTGTGCAAAAAAAGGCCAGTATTCTAAGTCATAGTCCCACATTGCTTTTTGACATCAAATCACACCTATTTATATACACGTGAGTTGCCACAATCAACAAGCCATGGCATCAATAAATAAAAAGAGGGTTCGTTTAAGAGAAACGAGGAAATTAACTCAGCCTCGGAAAGAAGCATGGGGTGCCTGCCGGGCATGCGCATGCATGTCCAATCAAAATGCGACGCTGCATGTGTCCCGATGAAACGGCTCGACCAGAATTATGAGCCAAATCAACCTGCTACTCTTGGTGAGACGTGTTCAGCGGGAAGATGACTAAATCTTTGAGAATAAACTTGGGCACGTGCGTGTAATCTGATCACACTCGAAATCCAATTAATATGAGTGACACATTTAAAATGTGTTTATATGCCTATTGAAAATGTTATATAATTTTTTTAAATCGTTCATGCATTTAAAATTGTTAGTGTGGTTTTAAGAAAAGTTTTCACGTATTAAAATAATGTTCATATAAATTGAAAAATGTTCACCCTTTCTCAAAAAATGTTCATGTAATTCTAAAAAGTGTTCACATACATACAAATATCCGTAATTTTAAAAATATTTATGCTCTTTAAAAAGGTCCATGTGATTTAAAAAGTCTTTATGTGTTTTAAATGGAAGGTTGATGCATTTTGAAAAACAACATGTACAATTTAAAAGTGAATGGGTGTATGAGGGACGACGTATGGACTAGGTGTAAGCCGTAGAACGGGAAGGGCGACTGTCACGTCCAACTTGAGGAGATTAGTTTTAAAAGTATTAGACATTGACTTGTGATGGCGTGGTTCAATGTCAGCTGCGCGCGGAGTAATCGAGATCATCATCATGGGATCAACCACGTCGAAGGCATTGCGTTCTGACAGATTAAAATACTCTTCAAAATATTTAACTATCAGACACTAACTCAAAATATAACATGTTATATATGAAAATTTCCTGAGAAAAAATGTGTATAAATTTTAAATATATATACATGCATACCTGAAAAATTCTTTCAATGGACTATTTTTTTACGTCGCATTCATTCGAGTAAGGCACTCAGAGTAAAACAGATCGAGGCTCCAGTCATTAAGATGGCCCTCAAAGTAGCCCTTGACCTCCACCTCTCCTTTCTAACTGGCATTTGCTCAGTATGATGTTGAAAACCACAACCTCGTGTACATAATAAAACTTGCAAAATGGCGAAAGGATGAATAGGTTGATGACAATGAGGGGACGGAGCAACTGTGATAAGTGGCGAAATATAAGTTTTGTTACCCGTTGCAACGCACGGGCTTTTTTGCTAGTAATAATAAAGCACGGATTGACTTTGTCGGGTTCATCGTCACAATACGCTTCTTCTCGTGATTTTACGCTTTCAGTTTAAATTTAAAACATATTCGAGGTGGTACTAAATTGACTCGATTGACCGCTCGCGGTTTCGTAGGTCTGGCGTCCGGTTTCCTACTTCGGCAGGTTTCAGCTTCGAAAGTCACATGGCCCAAAATTGTTATTATGGGCCGGTAAAAAAGTTGCTCCTTATGTATATAATTAATAGTCCCACCTTGCTCTTATAAATCAAATCCTACCAACTTATATACCTTTGCCAGTTGCAAGAATCAAACAAGGCAAAGACACCAACCAAAAAAGATGAGATATACGCTGGGGCAAAGAGATACAGGAACAAGTGAGGAAGGAAACAACAACAAATACACGCGAGAGACATGCGGCAGGGGTGGAGGCACTCCTCCGCACGACGGCAGGACCGCAAGGTGCGGCTGCTCCGGCATGGATCCGGCAACGGGGCGGACGGATCGAGTCGGAAGACAGTGGTGGAGCCAACTGCGTAGCCCATGGGGTGCTGCGGGGTCATTGGACGAGGCCCCTTGCGTATTCCAGCACTTCGATCTAGAGCATTCTCAAAAAAGTAAAAAACGGCAACTCGGCAAGAGTGACTACGAGCTGCATTTTTTAAGCTAACTTTGAACGTGTATAGCTCCTCGGATGAGGATATATGATGCATATATGATCTATATAAATAAAGTTCTAAAATCAACAACAGTCCCACTTATGTATACTCTTTTATTAAATCAAGGGTGAAGAATAAAACTTACCCTTTCGATTACGAGGGCATGCTGGTCAAATTAAAACCTAACCAATTAACCGTTTACGTGCGCCCACCGGAGGTGGAGCGCATGGGCGACTGCAGCGAGTGGTAGCGGCCGGCGGCGGGAGGCACATGCCAACGAACGTGTTGGTAATGGCACAGAACAACGCATGACTAGGCATGGCTAGACAACGGCATCGGTGCCCACAATGCGCAGTAGGGCGTTGGCGATTTGTGAGCATTACACGGATGATGTGGGGGCAACAGGGCTCCATCGAAAGCAGTGCTCGGCTGTGTGGGCACGGGGCCACGTGTGGTTGCATGGTGATGACCGACGCCAACAGCGAGCTTGGCAGCGGCGGTGCAATGTGCGATAAACAAAGTGACGCAACTCAACATGTAGAACAACTATCATTCACAGATTGTTGCCGATGCAAGCACCTAGGAAATTCTGACTAGAGATGGATCTAGGAGTGTATAGATATGTACGCTTTGCCAAAGATCCATAATGTTGTATTATACGTTTTTAAGGGGGTTGCACCCTTTCCTCTCTTTCTCCGTCTCTACGGTCACGCGAGTGACATTGATCGGCACTGGATCTGCACATGTGTAGTAGGGCGGCGGCTCGTGTTAAGCAGGCCCGGGACACCTTGTCCCCCTCCATTTTTGTCATCAGCTCCTTGTACAGTTTTATCAACGAGCCGCCGTGGATTTATTGTTTTTGTATGAAGTGTGGTTGCCGTTCGTATGATACATCTTCACATGACACGGGTCCATTCATTACATGTCTTGCTACCTTAGGTTAATCATATACGTCTTGCGCTTCCCTACCTAAAAAACCCACTTTGCTCGACCCGCTAGCTTCTGACATGATATATGACGTGTTAAGTTTTTTTTCCCGGTGCAACGCACGGGCATATTTACTTTTACTAGTAATACTAAACGATACTCCTGGCCGACTAGTGTTGATGGTTTACTCAAATACTACTCGACCGTTGCGTTATGTCAACTAAAGTACGTACACATGATGGCCACACCTCTATTATGCAAATGAGCTGGCGGAGGCATAGCCTTTGCGCGCTCGACACACACACCACACGACAGCGACAGAGGGAAAAGTTCACTTCTGTCCACTCTACACGCCGTGCGCAGCGTGCAGCCATGCATCGGTCACGCCGGGCATAGTTTATCCGGTGGCCGACTAGAACGCACGCATATACTTATAATGGCCAGGCCGGCAGCCGGTGGATCGACCGAGTTTAGAAGTAGCTATAGGATATCTCTTCTCTTGAAATGGATCCTTTTGTTTTCCAATGATATTGCTGGAGTACAAAGAGAGGAGAGATCAGAGATCGACAACTCATGCACACCTACGTTTTTGCTAGCTGCATATTCCAGGAGTATAATTCGCAAAATAATAATCTACTCCATCCGTTTCTAAATATAAGTCTTTTTAGACATTTCAAATGAACTATAACATACGGATGTATGTAGACATATTTTAGAGTGCAGATTCACTCATTTTGCTCCGTATGTAGTCACTTGTTAAAATATCTAAAAGACTTATATTTAAGAACGGAGGGAGTATTATGCAATACGAGCTGCCGATCGATGGCAACTTGTTTTCAGATCCTAGGGCATAGCAACCCCTGCAATTATTTATTTTGGCTTACCAGTATAGCATACGTATTGTACGTATAAGATAGGCGTATTTTATAGAGTATAGTACTACGGCATCTTGTTTCGTTGACATGAGCCGGGCGGTCGAAAAGGCTATTTTTGGCATGTTGTGCACAGCTGGTACACATGGCCTGGTCCCCAAGATCTGGATGGATCCTTCTGGGGTTTTCCCGCTCCTATTTTATTCTTTGGTTACTTACAAAATGGAGCAGTCTTTGTTGCCTGTAGCATCTGTATATACTACTCCAAGGAGAATGATACTCTACCGGTGTTGAAAATTGACGTTTCAAGCTGGGACCTGGTCCTTAGAGCAAATATCTGCAAGAAATTAGAGAGAGGGAAACGTTTAGGAGAAAAGAAAGAAACGGGAGAAGAAGGTCCTTGGTCGCATCGCACAACCCAACACGAGAATCGCACTGGAGAGAACGAGCTACGATTCTTTCTCCGCGGAATAGTCGAGTCCTCCGACTCAGATTGTTTTGTTGAAAACAATTAGCGAGCAATTACCAGCTCAACCTTTCTTTTCTTCGCGATGTGCACGTAGTCACAGGAGTTGTTCGAAGCCTACGGTTTTAGTCCACACAAAAGACCAGCTAAATGTACGCTAGTAGTACTAAAATAACCAGACCATAGCCAAGGACAAACAGATGCTGCGGCGCTGACCAACAGAACATGCGGCGAGCAGATCATAATTTCTATGCCCCATGGAAGGAACCAGCCAGCTCAACGTCCATGGAGCCCAAGAGTATTATTCCGTCCACCTCGCCGACCATCTCTTGGCCCGGATACAGTGTCGAGACCCCGTGCACATGTGCCAATCAATCAGAGCGAAAAGGCGATCGGTGGACTATGCCAAGAGTACTTACTCCTAATTAAGCCTGCGGGCTACAGCTTACCAGCACAAGTACTAGCAGGTGTACTACTAATTAATCGTCATTACTCCAACTAATCATCGGGTCGGGGAGGTAGGGCACGTGAGGAGTCATCGTCCTGGCTCATCTCATGGCCCCTGGGCGTGCGTGAAGGCCAACAAGAGCCTTCTTTTGGACGGCAACCGCTCGCGCGCGTGGCCACTTGCCAAGCATGTCGCCCCGGCTCGTGTGCGTTCGCAGCCACATCTCGGAAAGGAATAATACGCGCGTGCTACGTTGATGTGTGTGGTGCTTGCCCTCCAGCCAGCCAACCAAGACAGATCGACGCACCATGACGATCATTGGGAGGAAGGGTCTCGAATTATCGATCGACCGGCTACCGCATATACTAAATCACAAAAGCGAAATCCATGCGCGGAGAGTGATCATGCGCCGATAGATCACTCATCCATCCATCCCAGCTGCTGCGATCTAAACGCTTTTATATTTCTTTAGGAGGCCGATCGCTCGCTATGCGGTTGGAGCCAATCCACGAACGCGTGGAGTCCCGGGCTGGACGAGCACGACGGGGGAAAGGAGGTGGATCGTGCTGGGAAACCGGGTCAACCCGGAGGGGTGGCGGCGGCCGCGTGCAAAACGCACGGGCCGGCCCCTTCCGTTTCCCCTCTTTTATTAAGTGCGTACTTATCCCTTGACCACCTACCCCCTATATAAAGCAACGAGGAGCCATCATTGTAACACCTGATCATTGATTAATAAAGCTGGTCTCCTCCATCTCTCTGTGTCATTTTACTTTCGCATACTTCGACTACTTCGTCTACGACGCTCGCTCTCGCTCCGCAACCTCGGACCGGACTCGCCGGCGGAGTTGCGGAACACGTTATCAGCACGCTTCGCTCCATCAACTCTCCGTCAATCCTGCGTCAAGCCTGCATCACGCAGGCTTTCGTCGATCCCGCGGAGGTATAAGATCCGATCCCCACTTTTTGCAAAAATGGATTCCTCTCGTTGCTACGATTCCGTTTTTGCGATTAGATTATTTTCGGATTTGATCTACCTATGGTGCGGATTTTCCTCCCAAGAACCGAGCGGACCAACACGTCGCCGACCAATGTCGATGTTTTTGGACTACGAGGGACTTGTTGACTGCACTATAGGGAGTCGGTACAGATCGCGACCCCATGATCGCGGTACCGCCGCAAATGCACCAGATGTGCCATGCGCCGTCGGAGTTCCAGACGAACACGACGAAGATCCGCATCCCGAGGCCGGCGTCCAGATGACGCCGTACCAAGCACGCTGCACCGCGTCCTGGTGACGCCGCCGCCGCCGTCTCGATGGCCGGCTCGACGCCGCGTC
>NC_057814.1:519208313-519272550 GCF_018294505.1 Triticum aestivum
GCTGCCAGGGGAAACCCTAGCGCCGTTTGCGTGCAGGAGGCAGCGCCGCGCATGGGCCGGCCCGCTGGCTCCTGGGCCGGATGGGCCCCGGTTGAGGGGATGCCTCCTCACAAAAAAAAGAGGGAAAGGCGCTGGCTGCTGGGCCCAGATGGGCCGCGCGCCGTGTGCCTCCAAAAAACAAAAAAAAACAAGGGTGGCGCCGGCTGCAGCGCGGCGAATTGCGTTTTAGCCCCTGGATTTTTCCTGTTTTTACGCGTAGTTTATTCCTGCTGTAATATTTCGCGTAGAAACCCCTGCAACTGTCTGTTTTCGCCGAAAATACGTATTTAGGCTTAAAAATACTTCGGGAATTCAATTTTTGGGCTATTTTTCACATACTAGATGCGCTTAACACGCTATTTTTTATAACATGATATTATTGTATGATTTTACTGCTGTAGATTAATTGTTTAGCACTCTTAATCATTTAGTAAGTCATATAATAGCATGTTTTAAATATTGGAACGTCATTTTATTGAATAAGTTTATCAACATCGCTTTGTGCAAAAGATTACCAGCTGTAATCTCATGATTTTTGCATAAATCGCAGATGGCCGGAATTGTCCACAAGGAGTTTCCTGAGTTGGCCCAGACAGGGCTGAACTACATGTCATGGTCCTCGGACTGCGAGATCTTTCTCCAGGGCAAAACCCTCCTGAGGGCGATCGGTAAGGGGGCCCAGCTGGCCGTCACTGATCCCAAGTTCGAGACTGAGAATGCGCAGGCTCTGCATTTTCTCCGTCATCACCTGTCACCTACTCTGAAAGATGAGTATATGGCTGAGCGCAGTGCTTCTGGCCTTTGGACCGCTCTTAAGCAGCGGTTTGAGCGGCTGAAGTACACTGTGAAGCCACGTGCAGAGGCAGAGTGGATCCGTCTGAGGTTTGCGGACTTCAAGACGGTTGGGGAGTACAATTCGGCTCTGCACCGGATTTGTACGACTCTTCGGTTGTGTGGTACTGAGATTACCGACTCCCAGAAGATTGAGAAAACCCTCTCCACTTTCCACCCCGACGCGGTCCAGTCCTCACGGAACTACCGCCAGGGGAACTACATGAGGTATTCAGAGTTGATTGACGTCCTCCAGGTGGCGGAGGCGCAAGACGAGGTTCTCAAAAAGAACTTTGTCGCGCAACCACTTGGGGGGAGTTCTCGCCAGGAGGTGAACGCTCTCAAAGTCCGCAAGCCTCAACAGAAGAAGAGGGGCCGGAAGGGCAAGAAGAAGGGCCCTCACCCCCCCGCCCCGGCTAAGCAGAACAAGCCGGGCAAGGGAGGGCAAAGGCCTCAGGACTGCTTCCGTTGTGGCTCGGTGGAGCATTTCTCCCGCCAGTGCCGCGCACCACAGGAGGTCGTTGCTGCATATAAGGCTCGGAAGGCGCGTGAGACGCACCTCGCCTTGGTTCAGGAGGGAGCTCCACCGGCGCCCATGGCGGCACCCGTGATGATTGCTACTCCCCCTGCTGCTCCTATAGAGGCGACCCCCATGGTGCCCATCGCGGCAGCTTTGGCGGTCTCTACCGAGGCCCACTTCGCCATGGAGGTTGACCACATGGCCGCCTCGGCGGCGCCGCCACTAGACATTGATGCTGCCTCCAAGATAATTTCTGAGGAGGATCAGCTCACTAGTATGGAGATTGCGGCGGAAGTGAATGGCTTCTTCACCGAGTCCACTTAGCATACCTCTTTGGTTATCACGATTCCGTGCTTTGATACAATAAAATTGAATAAATTCGATTTGGTTGTAAGCTCTATGAGAGCATAAACTTATTCTTTACTTTGGCGATTGGATGACAATTATTCATTTATTCCATTATTTATACATGATAGCATGTTATGTTCTGAGATGTGTGCATTTATTTTTAATGTATTTTCTTCCTCATTACATTAATTAGATGTCATATTTTAGAACGCGTGTGGCGCCCGAATGGAGGAAACGTGCCTTGCCGATAGCGCCACCACTCATACCATTTTACGAGAAACTAAGTACTTTGAGTCCATTAAAAAATCTCCGGGAAGTATTATGACAATCGCCGGCTGCGGTTCTCACATAGTTGGCTCCGGACGAGCCACTATTATACTCCCCATGGGAACAACTTTGCTCATTAATGATGCGTTGTTATACCCGGAGTCGACTCGTACTCTATTGAGCTTTAGAGACATCCGCGCTAATGGTTTCCATGTTGAGACCGATGATGAAAACGGCAAGGAATGCCTACTCATCACAAAGCGGGATGCAGGTGGTAAACATGTTATCGAAAGGCTTCCTTCGTTTGACACAGGGCTATACTACACTAAGATAGTAGCACCGCCCGTGTACACTACCCTCAAGACCGTCTTTAGAAGCTCTGAACTCTTCTGCCTCTAGCACGATAGGTTAGGCCACCCCGGACTTAGGATGATGAGAAATATAATTAACAACTCGCATGGCCATAATGTTAACGTGAAGAACTTCCCGAATCCTGATGATTTCGTGTGCTCCGCATGCGCTAAGGGGAAGTTAGTCATTAGGCCATCACCCCTCAAGGTGAGGGATGAAATCCCCGCGTTCTTGGAACGTATCCAAGGGGACATATGCGGTCCAATTCAGCCCCTCACGGGGCCGTTTCGGTACTTCATGGTGCTCATTGATGCTTCCTCTAAATGGTCCAATGTTTGCCTGCTGTCAACAAGGAACCATGCCTTTGCAAAATTGATCTCTCAGATCATCCAAATGCGGAATAATTTCCCGGATTGTCGTATAAAGTCTATTCGAATGGACAACGCCAGAGAATTTACTTCAAAAGCGTTCGATGATTATTGCATGGCAATGGGAATCAAAGTTGAGCACTCGGTACCACACGTTCATACACAAAATGGACTTGCCGAGGCATTGATTAAAAGAATTAAATTCATTGCCCGACCGCTCCTTCAGGGTTGTAATTTACCAACTACATGTTGGGGCCACGCGGTGTTACACGCGGCTAATCTCATCAACTTTCGACCGTCGGCCTACAACATCCACTCTCCTGTTCAACTTGCGCAAGGGTTGGCACCGAAAATTTCCCACCTTCGTAGGTTCGGTTGCCAGGTATATGTACCAATACCACCCCCCTCAGCGATCGGCGATGGGCCCGCTCCATAAGTCGGGGATATACGTTGGTTATGAGACTGTGTCCATAATCAGGTATCTGGACCCCATGACAGGAGACTGTCACACGGCTCGTTTTGCTGATTGCATTTTTGACGAGGATCTTTTCCCGACTTTAGGGGGAGAGAATCAACCCCTTGATGCTAAAAGTCGAGAAATCACGTGGCAAGCCACGGGGATCCACGCTCATGACCCGTGCGCTGCTGAGACTGAGGGAGAAGTCCAAAAGATAATAGATTTGCAGTCTTTAGCAAATCAACTGCCCGACCACTTTAGTGACTTAAAGACTGTGACAAAATCGCATGTGCACGCGCGCAATGCACCGGAAAGGGTTGAAATACCGAAGAAAAATGATGGTATGCCCGCTCCCGTCCAAAGGCCTAAAAGGACGAGAAATCCGGCTTCTCAAATCCCAAGTACTCGGGGACGCCCGACGAAAAAGGATAAGAGAGATTTATCACAGCCTGTCACCAAAGTACCCCAAATTGAAACGGGGAGCCAGTCGAGACCTGGCACAAGTACGGAAAATTCAGTGCACGAAATTCCGGACTTAAACTTTCCCATAGGGGAAACACCCAGCGGAGATGTGAGCGCACACATCGGCACGGGAAATCTAAAGGACCTTGCCCCCATAATGGGAAATTTGGTAGAGCAAGTGTTTGCGCCTGATGCGCTCCATGACGAAATGGCCATAAATTATATTTATACGGGGGAGTCACTGAACCGAGCAACGGTGATTGTCGACATCAACTTTGCTACGAAAATTGCCTCAATCATGATCTTGACCCTGAGCCTAACACGCTCGCTGATTGCAAGAAAAGGTCGGATTGGAAAGATTGGCAGCAGGCAATTACTGCCGAATTATTATCTCTCAACAAAAGGAAGGTGTTCGGACCAGTTTGTCGAACTCCTCCCCACATTCGCCCTGTTGGCCATAGGTGGGTTTTTGTTCGAAAGAGAGATGAAAATAATAAGGTAGTACGGTACAAAGCAAGGCTCATTGCTCAAGGGTTCACTCAACGACCAGGTGTCGATTTTGAGGAGACTTATTCCCCAGTCATGGATGGAGTTACCTTTAGATACTTGATCTCGATGGCAGTAAACATGGGCTTGAAAATGAAACTAATGGATGTTGTCACTGCTTACCTATATGGTAACTTGGATTCGAACATATACATGAAGGTTCCAGAAGGTATCCCTGTTCCGAACCATGATAGAGCAAATAGGGGTCTATACAGTGTTCAACTTCAAAAGGCACTGTACGGACTCAGACAGTCTGGTAGAATGTGGTACAATCGCTTAAGTGATTTCCTTCATGAGAAGGGCTACACGAGCAATAAAGATTGCCCATGTGTTTTTATACGGCGATCCCAAGATGGATTCTGTATAATCTCGGTGTACGTGGACGATTTAAACATAATCGGTACACCTGAGGATATTGAGGAAGCGAGTTCCTACCTGATGTCGGAATTCGAGATGAAGGATTTGGGTAAAACCAAGTTCTGTCTGGGTCTGCAACTTGAACATTCCCCTGATGGGATTCTAGTGCACCAGTCGGCCTACACCCAGAAGGTGTTGGAAAGATTTGGATTTGATAAGGCATATCCTTCTAAGACCCCGATGGTCGGAAGATCTTTACAGCCAGACAAGGACCCGTTCAGGCCAAAGGAAGAGGGGGAGGAAACTCTGGGACCAGAGGTTCCTTACCTGAGTGCAGTTGGAGCACTCATGTACCTCGCAAATTGTACACGGCCAGACATTGCGTTCGCCGTCAGTTTGCTTGCTCGGTACAGTTCTGAACCTACCAAAAGACATTGGAAAGGTGTCAAGGACGTCTTCCATTACCTGCAAGGGACCAAAGATCTTGGTCTATTTTATAAGAGGAATCAAGACCTATCTATTATAGGCTATGCCGATGCTGGGTACCTGTCGGACCCGCATGATTGCAAATCGCAGACTGGCTATGTTTTCCTTTGTGGTGGAACTGCGTTTTCCTGGAAATCGTCCAAGCAAACAATTGTGTCGACTTCCACGAACCACTCGGAAATCATGGCACTATTCGAAGCGTCAAAAGAGTGTGTATCGCTTCGGCGGATGATCGGCCACATTCAGCAGACATGTGGGCTGAACACCGTACAAACCCCTACCATTATCTATGAAGATAATGCTGCTTGTGTTGCACAAGTCCAGATGGGTTATGTGAAGAGTAACCTCACAAAGCATATTAGTCCCAAGTTCTTCTATGCACATGAGCTGCAACAGTTGAACGAGGTGAGAGTTTTGCATACTAAGTCCTGTGACAATCTTGCTGATATGTTCACTAAATCATTACCGGCATCAACCTTAGAGAGGTGTGTGCGTGGGATCGGTATGATGAGACTTAGAGAGATGCAAGGTTCAGGGGGACAAACTTCACAAACTCGTCGCTAAAATCTCAATCCTGATGATCGAGTACTCAACTTGATGGTTGAGTGGATTGTACTCTTTTTTCCCTTGAGTGAGTTTTCCTGATGTTTCTCACACGAGGTTTTTGACGAGGCAATTCGTGCAATACAACAACGTATACTGTGTGCTCTTTCTCCACATTTTTTCCCACTGGGTTTTTCGGAGTTTTGAGGCATGGATATACGGATAATTACCCAAGGGGGAGTGTTGGGAAACCGGGTCAACCCGGAGGGGTGGCGGCGGCCGCGTGCAAAACGCACGGGCCAGCCTCTCCCGTTTCCCCTCTTTTATTAAGTGGGTACTTATCCCTTGACCACCTACCCCCTATATAAAGCAACGAGGAGCCATCATTGTAACACCTGATCATTGATTAATAAAGCTGGTCTCCTCCATCTCTCTGTGTCATTTTACTTTCGCATACTTCGACTAATTCGTCCACGACGCTCGCTCTCGCTCCGCAACCTCGGACCGGACTTGCCGGCGGAGTTGCGGAACAGATCGGACGTGACGTGTGGACGGAGCTGATCGGGGCGGTTCTCCTCCCGTAGTTTTCCACGCATCGGTGGATGGAAGAGGAGACCAAGGACGCCTTTTCGCAATGACGCAGCAGCTCGTCTGTGTTTGGGTGTAGACAAATCCGTGCGTTCCGCCCATGCACCATGCGCTCGGCATCCCATGGCCCGTGACTATCAGCCAGCCAGCCAAGATAGGTTCAATCCGCTCCATGCCGTGCTCTCTCTCATGTCCAGCTGCTGGCTTTCGGACGGAGCTACTAAGCGTAGTAATCAGAGTCCTCCGTCTGGTTGTTCATTCTCAAAGGTCCTTTTTTTTTTTTGCGGAAATGGCTCCTTTTTTGTTTCAAGTCTAGCTAGCCGCCCGCTAAGCTAGGTGTATAAGTACTTCATTCCAAATAAAAAAGGGCTATAGTGCTAGGCACGGTAGCATGTTTTTTCAGTACAAGTGCCTCAACAACCATGATCGAATCGACAACCACCGCCTCAGCATGAAGGCAAACGAAACTCATTAAAAGGACGCGGATGAACAGACCTGGTCTCACAGAATCATAGGACAATCACAAGCAACCAAACAAAAAGCAGGGAGAGTCCCTAGTGTTCGTACTACTAACGGCCTGTTCGGAATCTCTCCCGTCCGCTCCACTCCACAGAGCTCCAGGAGCTCGGTTTAAGCTGCTCCGTGGAAATAAGCTGCAGTTTCCTCCGCTCCGGGAGCGCAGTTCAGGGAGCGGAGAGGAACCGAACAGGCCCTAAATCAACGGGCCATCGCCGGCAAAGGATAAAAAAATAGCTAGCCCCAAAAAGGCTTCTACAGCCTCTCCCATAAAAGGGGTTATGGATTGACGCAGCTCACCTGCTAGTAACCTCCGAAGGGGCTTTCCTACACCAACTTGAATTAATTTAAATAATTTATGTACGTGCTAGCTTGGCCTAATTTGATTGAAAGAAAATTTAAGCCGAGACCCACACCATAAAAATCACCGGGGGGGAAGGAACGAACGTAAGTTTACCTATTAAAATTATGTAGGCCGCAAACCAAGCTATAGTTGGATGGTTAGAGAGACAGTAAACCAGCCCACCAGGATTTAAGTCCTGGTGTTCGTATTATTCCTGGATTTGTTTCAGGATTTTCGGCGATGCATTTTCAGTGGAAGGATACGTTCGCGTTGACGACGAGGTATCTAAGGTGACTTCGTAAATCTCAAGATGATATGCCGGCTCGGTCTCTCGAAGGTGTTCATAGAGATAGGGTGTGCGCGTGTGTGTTCATAGGAGTGAGTTTATGCGCGTACATATAAGCGCTTGCGTCTATACTGTGTTAAAAAAGATTATGTAGGTTTAGCATTATTGTCTTTAAAAAGGCGAAAAGGCTAGCAAACAGACAACACAACTTTGCTAGTGGATGACGCGCACATTGATGACCCACGCCCACTGTCCCAGTTCGTTAGAGCATCTACAACCGAACTTTGCAAATCCGATGCTTCAAACGGGTGCGAAAGCGCCCGGGCAAGTCTGCGGAGATTGACCGGCCAAGCCTTAAATTTGTCTTCTCACAACCGGACACCTCAATTATCATATTTCAAATCCATACAAACTCATGCAACTATGTCGATGCATTACACACATCATCCGGCTACCACATCACTAATAACATGTCATCGGACTACCAAAATTTGGCATGTTTGGCTACGATGGAGATCATCCATGGGTACCCTTGCCCTTCCCGGAGCCATTGTCGTCCTTGTCGCGGAAGTACCGGTGTTTTGGGTCTCACGAGTCACAAACCTTGCGAACGTCGTAGGACGCACCATCCGTGGTTCAGCAAAGTTCGGGGCTAAGGGCATTTCCAACGACAACCCATAAATTTCCTCCCGCATCCGTCCACGGACAAGGGGGACCAGTCCGCAGACACGGATGCGGGAGGACGATATCCAACGCTAGCCGCATATATTTTGAACTCTTTTTCAACAAACCAGATGAAAATTCATGCAAACTCGGCCGGATTTCATATAAACATGACGGATTTCGTAGAAACCGGACGAAAATGGTTACATTTTGGACATAGTTTCAACTAAAAAGGTAAAACCATGTGCACGTACAGTCGCGTGGAGCTCCACTCCCACGACAAGGATACACTACACACTAGTATATGGCCGGCCGCGGCAGATCACTTTGTCTTCCCCATGCCCGAAAGCCCACTAATCGGACTACCGGGAGTCCCGGAGGCATATTCTTCCCCCGTATCTTCCCTATGTCCGGTTGCATCGGTCGTCGGAGTGGCAAAGAGGGTACTTCAGCTGGAGGGGAAGTTTCTTCCGTGGAGCCCAGATGGGTGTTCCTGGGATGGTCTGAGATAAAGACCTGACAGGTCACAGGCTGTACAAGCCAGCGATGCGTCAGTGGTGGCCTCCATGGGATACAAGCGACGGCAGTCTCCCGTGTTCTACTTCTCCTAGATGATGGCAGCGGGCGTGAACGTGTTGGCCGTCACCTCGTCGATATCCGCGTAGCCGACTTCTTTCTTTGCGTGCATGGCACGGCTACGCATGAGTCGACGACGAATGGCGCGGTCGCAGACACTGGAGGCAGCGGTGCCAGTGCCACCGTGCAGGGATGGAGCAACTCGCCACTCCTCCGCGAGCTAGCTTGGAGCGGCGATTTGTTGAACCACGCGGCGCCTAGGGGTGGCAACTTGCTCCGTCCAGCTAGGCGAGGGAGGTGGAGCAGCAAGCTGCCTCGCTCGTATCCGGCGAGCTCGGCGGGCCACCAAGCCGGCTTTTGTGCTAGAGAACTGCTCTTCCGGCTTGTGGAATGCCATCGAAAGATTGAAGAAAATGGTGGAAAGAGAAAATGGGGAGCGGCGGAGTGGTGCGATTCTTTCCTGGCGTCTGGCCTAGTTTTAAAAAGAGGGTGGACGGGAGGTGCCTGATCGTGAACAGGCGTGTGGCCGGAGTAGGTTTCTCCGCTTCCACACGGGTTCAATGAAGGCGTTGGAATGCGGCGAGGAGGCGTTTTTTAGCCGAGCGTGCAGCGGGCGACGCCCTCGGTGGGTGCGTCACTTCAATGTCGGAGACAGTGAGAGGTTGGATCCGCCCTGAGGTGCCTTCAATATGGTGCAGCGCGCTCGGCAACGGCATGAATGCGGGCAGCTGAACGACGGGAGGGAAGCGCGCGCGGGTAGGTTTAGGGGTTTTTGGTGGGTCGGGGCGGTCAAAAGAGGGCTTTGGAGTGGTCCGGACTCTCGCAAAGCCCTCCACGTTTGTCTTCGGTTTGCGGGAGAAAACACGTCAAAACCGCGCCGCGGACCGATACATGACCGAGTTGGATGGCTTCCACGGTCCGGACAGCACGGGACGAACGCACGGGAAAGGTTTTAGGGCCGGCGTTGGTGATACCCTAATCTAATAATAAAATAAAAAGGCGCGATTTTGGATCGTCGAGGCTCGCAGGGATCGCACTCGGTCCGTCACCTTTTTTTCTTCTGAAAGTGACGAAGTTGGTTTCATCGTTGCCATCTGGCTCCACGTACATGGGATATTTTATAAGAGTGTGTCTAGAACTCAGTCGACTGAGACTTAACGAAGTCTCAGTCGAATGACGTCAGCGTGGTTTTTTTGCTACAAACGGCATGGCTAGATGCTACAAACGGCGGCGAAAAATGTTGCGACGGCATTGCAAGCAACAACAATAAATGCTACATCCGTTTTAACTGAAATGCTACAACCGTCAATGAAGATGTTACAACCATTGAGAAGACGTGCTACAACCGATGAGGGACGACATGCTACAACCATTCAAGACAGATGTTACAACCGGTAGAAAAAACTGTTGCAAACGATGGCATAAAATGTTGCATGGTCGACTGAGACTTGGTTAAATCTCAGTCGACTGATTTTTAGCCGGGCCGATTTTATAATCCTCATTTCAGCATTGCCTGCAAGTGCAGGTTGCAGACAGATATGCAGGTCCCTTGTTCATCCGATGGTTAAAGTTGCGGGCACGCCCATGATTTCACCTCCTGTCTGGGTAATCGATCTAGTAATACCAAATGCCACTCCTGACCGACTAGGGTTTATGGTCTACCCAGCCTATGCATGCACTCCACCATAACCCGGGGCATTATGTCAACTAAAGTACACATGATGGCGACATCTCTATTATCCAGATGAGCTGGCTACGGCACAGCCTTTGCGCGTTCGACACACACACGACAGCGACAGAGGGCCGGGAGGAGAGGGAAAAGTTCACTTTTGTCCACTCTACACGCTGTGCCAGCGTGCAGCCATGCATCGGTCACGCCGTGCATAGATTTATCTGGTGACCGGTGGCCGACTAGAACGCACGCATATACAATGGCCAGGCCGGCAGCTGGTGGATCGACCCGACCCAGTTCACTAGTAGGATATCTCTTCTCTTGAGACGGATCCCTTCGTTTTTTTTATGATATTAACCTTCTGTACGGTGCAGATTGTTTGGCTCTCCGTCCTCTCTTCCTTTTATAAGGGTAGTAGATAATTGTTGTGCAAGGGAGAGGAGAGATCGACAGCTCATGCACACTTATACCTAGCCATGGGCCGGGCCGGGCCTAAAAAAGCCCACGGCAGAAAACTGAGGCCCAGGCCTTACCATAGGGCCTACTTTTCAAGTCCAAGCCCGGCCCATCCGGTAAAAAAGCCCTGAAAAGCCCTTAGGGCTTAGGGCCGTGGCTGGGCCTCTTCCTTAAAATGTCAATATGCCAAGCCCAAGCCCGTCCAGGCCTTGCTGGTGGGCTCAAAACTCAGGTCCAAGCCCGGCCCACGGGCAAGCCCATCAGGCCTAGGCCCTGGATTTTAGGGCCGGGCCTGGGTGGGCTGACAGGGTCGGGCAGGAGATGGCCAGAACTATGCACACCTATGTTTTAGCTACGAGCTGTCAACCGATGGTAGCTTGTTTCCAGATGATCCCGGGCATTTCCCTGTTCTACTCCTTATGAAATGGCAGGCTATAAAAAGTACTCCCTCCGTTCCGAAATATTTGTCTTTCCAGCCATCTCAAATGGACTACAACATACGGATGTATGTAGACATATTTTAGAGTGTAGATTTACTCATTTTGCTCCGTATGTAGTTACTTGTTGAAATCTTTAGAAAGACAATTATTTGGGAACGGAGGGAGTAGTACTCACATAAACATCAAATCCTTTGAAAAGCCTTGAAGCTTTAGCTTGGTCACCAACTGGTATAGCTACAATATTTATTTTGGTCTACTTGTATAACGTACGTACATATTTTATACTGTAAGATATATAGGGGTCGAGTGAGTTGTTTACGCACGGCATCTTTTTTTTCAGTGCACACGGCATCTGATTTCGTTGACATGAGCCGAGCGGTCGAAAAGGCTCTTTTTGGCATGTTCTGCACAGCTGCTACACATGGCCTGGTCCCCGAAGATCCGGATGGATTCTTCCTCGGTTTTTCCGCTCCTGTTCTAGTCCAATTTGTACTTAGAAAAATGAGCAGTCTTTGTTGGCTGTATCATCTGTATGTACTACTACTACTCCAAGAAGAATGATACTCTATTGGTGTTGAAAATTGACGTTTGAAGCTGGGACCCGGTCGTCTAGAGCAAATATCCGCAAGAAATTAGAGAGAGGGAAATGTTTCGGAAAAAAAAGAAAGAAACGGGAAAAGAAGGTCCTTGGTCGCATCGCACAACCCAACACGAGAATCGCAGTGGAGAGAAAGAGCTGCTATTCTTTCTCCGCGAAATAGTTGAGTCCTCGAGCTCAGATTGTTGAAAGATTATAGCGAGTGAGTGCCCACTCGACCCTTTTTTTTTACGATGTACATGTAGTCAGAGGACTTGTTCTAAGTCTACGGTTTTAGTCCACACAAAAGACCAGCTGTATTAATGTATATGCTCCTAAAATAACCAGATAGTAATAGGCTAATAGCCAAGGACAGACGGATGCTGCGGCTACTGCTACTGACCAACAGAACATGCGGCCAGCAGATTAATCCAACCGGCCCACTGGATCATAACATATACTCCATGGAATATTATTCCGTCCACTTCGCCGGCCATCTCTTGGCCCGGATACAGTGTCGAGGTCCCGTGCACATGTGCCAATCAATCAGAGCGAAAAGGCGATCGGTGGACTATGCAAGAGTATTAATTAAGCGGTTAAGACTGCAGCTTACGAGCACGAGTGGCTGGTGTACTAATCGTCATTACTCCTACTACTAATCATCGGGTCGGGGAGGTTAGGGCACGTGAGCCATCGTCCTGGCTCATGGCCCCTGGGCGTGCGCGAAGGCCAACAAAAGCCACCTTTTGGACAGCAATCGCTCGCTCGCGTGGCCACTTGCCAAAACATGTCGCCCCGGCTCGGCTAGTCTGCGTTGGCAGCCACATCTCGGAAGAAAGGAACACGCGTAGTAGTACGTTGATGTGTGTGGTGCGCGCCTTCCATCCAACCAAGACAGATCGATGCAGCATGAGTATTATTGTTGGGAGATTATCATCATTCATGAGAGATCTCGATCGCCTACCGCATAAATTGCAAAAGCAGAATGAATTCATGTAGGCGTACACGGAGTCGGTGAGGGTATCCATCGATCAATCCATCTCACCAGCTACAGCTACAGCTGCTGCTAGCAAGTGTTGAAATACGAGGGTGGGCCTTGGACCCATCTAACAATTTTAGAAAATTTCTAAGGATCTACGTGGGTTATATAACATTAGTCTCACCTTACTAGTCGGAGAGAAGTTGGACCTCCTTATAAGGGATTCTCTTCCACATGCTATTGGAGCTTGGGAAGAGAAGTGGTTCCCGCGCGCTTCACCCGCAGCCCGTCTCGCCTCGCCGCGCCGCATGTTGCGGGAATGAGACGAGCCGACCTAATATCTATGCGCTTATTTTTACCGGTGAGGAACGAAGAGTCTTTGACAGGTGGACCATAATCTGAGACGTCAGATCGTGGGCTGTTACCGGCTCAGACGTGGGTCCAGCCCACGTCTCTCCATGCGGCTGCACATACACATCTGGGGCGTCTGCCAACCCTAGCCGCCACGCGAAGCAGATCACATCTACCTCCACGCCCACGTCGTTCCATTGCTGCTGCTGCCGCCGGCGGCTGCATCCCGTTCACCGCGTACACAGTTGACTGGAGAGCAGGCCTCCGAAACCCCGCCTCTTCGGCTCCCGTATGGGAGAGGGACGATTAGGTTTTTGGAGAGCGACCACGCAATTGCTTGCTTCCGATCGATTACTTCCTCTTTGTCCACGTCCGCTGCATCGTCGCCATGTCTACCGCGGCCGACAAGAAGGCTGCCGCTGACCAGAAGGCGACCGAGGAGGCCGCCGCCATTGCTGCTACTACGGCCATCTGGCCAATAGGAGGGTATAACTCGTTTGCCCCTCTCCTATTCGTTACTGTTTTAGCCTTACTAGTGATTTGCGTAGATATTTCTACTATCTGTCTAGTACGCGCTAATATGGTCAAATATCAGTATGTGTTTAATACTATTTATGTCATGCTCATGATTCATTCTTGGATTAATTTAGTCAAAAAAGCGCTTATTTACTCAACAATAAGTAATATGCGGATGAACCTGTAGTTGGGCGATTAGGAGTCCAATGATTTCTTCAGACCACCAGAGTTCAAGTCCTAGACTTGACACCGGTGCTCGCATTTTTCTGGATTTATGTCGGACATTCCGGCGATGTGCGTTCAGTGGGAGGAGATGTTCCTGTCGATTACAAATACGTCTGTGACGACTTTGTCTATCTCAAGATGATGTGCCGGCACAGTCTCTCGAAGGTGCTCATTAAGGTAGGGTGATTGTATGTGAGCATGTATTATTTTGCATGGTAATATGTAATGTATCTCATTTATATATTATAAGGATCATATTACAAGCCATGTAAACACCGAGCTAACAAGACTGAAAAGACAGCAGAACGCTATCCTTTGCATAAAAAACACCAGCCAAGAAAAAAATTACAATCAAGACCGAAGAATTCCTTGAGTTTGACACCATCACCCGTCACCTGCCTTTGGCAGCACCACAACACCCACCAAAGGAAAAGAAATGACAGTTCCCCTCCTTACCCGAGCTCGACGCGGCTCCATCGCTGATGCAGCTTTGCGGACCTTCAATGTGGCTCACTAAATGTGAAGCCATTGCCGTTGAACAAATCAGACCGGGACAAAACCCTGACACGCCATCGAACTTCAGACCTAGCCCCTCGCATGAGATATCAGAGGAGGAAACCATATCGGGCAGCCATTTTTTTTTCCGACAAAGGGTGAAATTTTATTGGCTCAAAATGAAGCATCAAGATGATACAAACACAATGAGCATACACCCGGTCTCTGCATAGCTAAGATGCACAGAGCCAACACCAACACACGCACGCAAAAACACGCCATCAAATAGCAAAGTCATCTAAGACCAAAGCTATGCATGGGCGAGAAAAAAAAGAGAAACCCCAAAGCGATCATATCGGGCAGCCACTTACCATGAACCCAGCACACGATCCACCATCTTTCAGATGCCGTCGATGCAGACCATAATCTGCATCCGCTCTTGGACTATCCCCTAAGCTCTGCCGGCACTGGAGCAAAAGTCGTCGCAATGGCGGAGCCCGAGGACACAAGTTCACCACGAGGATATTGCGGCCGCCACACCATCCTTGTTTGAACAGACTGATTTTCAAACTCATCCCGAACCACAGAACGATCGCCTTTGTGGGAAAGGATCTGAAGCTTCTTTGTTCAACTCTGACATCGCCGTCGCCGGACCAAGACGTTGAACAACACAATAAACCTAAACTATTAGGGCATAACCTAAAGCTACACGATCCACAAGCGTAAATCCGATGATCCCCCTCACCACCGACGACCGAGGTCATTGGTGGAGGGGAGCCGCCGGAGAAAGGCGGTGGAGGAACTCTCCTGTCGGCGGCTAGGTTTCTAGTCGCACGAGCCAGAGAGAAAAACGACTCATTCTGTCCCGATTACGTGTATGTATGAGCGTCAGCGTATTGTGTTAAAAGAAGGTAATTTCTTTTTTTAGAAAAGGAGGATGACCCCCGGCCTCTGCATCTGGGAGATGCATACGGCCACTTTATTAATTATTCTCGAGGACCTTACAAAGTATTACAAACAATATACCTGAAACTACCATCTTGGCAACATATGCCGCTCCTCTTATCCATATGATGTAGGGATGCTAGCTGGGCCACTACCCAAACCACTCACCTAAACCTAACATCAAAAGCCGGAAGCCCCAGCCGAGCCAGATACCGGGTCTGGGGCACAATCCGGTCAGACGCACTCTTGCGTCGTCGCCGCCATCTTCCACAGGTCCGTCTTCAGATTATATTGAATCTTCTACCTTGTGAAGGCCACTACTGCCATCGACGTCATCATGACGCCAGACATCTACCTCCTCCTGCGTGAGTCATCTCCGCGCATCGGACACCGAGCCTCCACGGCGCCATGCCGCCGATCTCCGCCGCCATCAATGAGTGAGATGAAGTACCGCTCCACCACGGCAAGTACAAGGTGAGGAAGGGCGAGGTCGCCATCGGAGACACGGCCAGAAAAGATGGGCCGCCACCAGGAACCAGACAAGCTCGCCATGCACACCCAACATCCCCATGCCCAAGTCGGCGCCTTCAAGAAGGTAACGGCGCTGTGGCGCCGCCGCCGCTTAGCCACCGGGGCTAGGGTTTTCACCCGGGCGCAGGGGGAGGGGGGAGGCAGGGGAGGTTTAGCCTCGGCGCCGCCACTAAGGAGGGAATGGCGTCCGGGACGCCATCAACGCCGTGACCGCCACCGGCGGCCAAGGGTTTCCCCCGGCCAAGCACCCTGCCGCCACCTCCGAACCAGCCACAACATCAGCAGGCGCGTGCACGCCGGAGATCCAGGCCGGCCAGAGGTCATGCATCACGAGCGGACCAGATCGCCTCCGATCCGACGAGGGGAGCCCGGAACCTCCCCGCGCCATGACCAGCGCCCACCGGGACCTCGCTGCCCACGCAGTCGAGGGGATCCGGCCTACCTCACCGACGAGCACTCCCTGCCGCCAGAGGAGCGCCGTCCGCACCAGCGAGGCCGCCGCCTCAGATCCGACGCGCCGGTCGCCGCGCTCCGCCGCCGCGCCCCAGGCGAAGGACCAGGCCCGAGGTGGATCCTTGGCCCCCGCGATGCGCCGCCACGACCAGCCCCGCCGGCTGCCGGACAGAGCTGACCCTGGACGCCGCCGGCACCAAGCCGTCCCCAACCACGCCATTGGAGGCCGCCGGCCGGCGCCCGGTCCAACACCCCCGCAACAAACAGATCTGGACAGGGGAACTCCAGATCCGCCGCCACCGGAAGCCACGGCCGGCCACCCACGTTGCCCACGCAGCCGTGGTTGCACAGCCCCGCCAAGAACCCCTGGGGCCGCCGCCCCAGCATCCGAACTCCGCCGCCCCGCATGGCGCCCAGGGGCACCGCTGCGCGCCAGCCAGAGGCCCCCTCGAGGAGAAAAGGAGGCGAGCCCGCCACCGCCGTCCGCCGGACAAGCTTCGCTCGCCGGCTTCCTCCGGCGGCGGCGGGGGAAGCAGGTGGATGGGGGGTCGGGGGCGGCGGCGGCTAGGGTTCGCCCGAGCCGTCCCCCTGGAGGCAGCGCGAGCGAAACCAGATCAGCTTGTATGCGAGTCTTTTTTTTAAACAAGCCGACCATCGATTTCCCTTGTTATCGAGACAGCGAGTGTGCGTGGCCGCTGTGGCAGGAAGAGGAGGGAGAAATCAGAAATGTGCGGCGCGGAGACCAGGCTGGACGAGCGCGACGAGAAAAGAGGTGGATCGGACGTGACGTGTGGACGGAGCGGAATGGTTCTCCTCCTCCTCTAGTTTTCCGGGTGGGCAGCAGTGGTGGAAGGGAGAGGATACGACGAGGAGCCGTAGGATGAGGTCGCCGACGAAGGGCGCCTTTTTCGCGATGACGCAGCAGCTATTCTGTGTCTGGGAGCAGACAAATCCATGTCTATCGGCCACGCCAGCCAGTTCAATATGTTCCATGCCGTGCTCTCATTCATGTCTCGTTGCTGGCTTCCGGACGGAATAACTACGTGCAGTAATCAGAGTCTACCATCTGGTTGTTCGCCTCCAAAGACTCCCTTCTTTTTCTCAAGCTACGTGCATACTTTATTCTAAAGAAAAAGTGCTATAGTTACTAGGCATGGTAGCATGTTTAAGTACTAGTGCCTGAACAACCATGATGGAATCGACAACCACCGCATCAGCGTGAAGGTAAACGAAACTCATTAAAAGGACGCCCATGAATATACTTACTCTGGCAGAATCACAGGACAATCACAAGCAAACAAACAAAAAGCAGAGAGAGTCGCTAGTGTTCGTACAATTGATGATAAATCAACAGGCCCTCGCCGGCAAAGGATACAAAATAGCTAGCCCTAAAAAAGGCTAGCTCCTCTCCCACGAAGGGATTCTGGATTGACGCAGCTCACCTGCTAATAACCTCCGAGAAGGCGACTAACAAATAGACTACGCAACTGTGCAAGTGAATGACGGGCCTGGCTTTACACACGGTTTGTCGAGGGCAACACTAACTGATCCCAATAACGGTTCGAGAAGTAAAAACCCGGTTTTGCTATTTTAGTCTATCCTTAATCGGCGTTAGTGGAGGAAAATCATCAGTCGTGCCTTACCTTCTTATTTTTACTTCACCGCTTGACGGTCCAGTAAAAATTCCCCATCTCTCTAGCTGCCTCCTCTGCCTCTCCTCCTCCCCCATCCTCGTCACCAGCGCGCCCCGCCGTTCCCCGACGCGCTCTCCTCCCAGTGAGTAGACCGCATGGCCAGCGCTTCCCACAGCCGATCCGCGGCGCAGATCCGTGCTGTCACGCCAGCCGCGCGGCATCCTCGAGCCGCTGTCGCCCCGCCAATGCGTCCCCCGCCCGCACCTCCGACTTCCCGGACCTTCCTCCGTTGCGGCGGCCGCAGAGAAAATACCTCGTCATCCACTAACGAGTGTGGGGGACGTGGGTGGCGGAGATCCCCGACCGGGAGACCATCACGAAGAATTGGATCGGGTCGTTCCACACGGCAGAGCTCGCCACCCCGAAATATGACCGGTGGCAGGTCCGTTTGGCGCGGACGCGCGACCCAACTTCCCGTGGGGCGGCGCCTGTCCACCTCATCCCGCTGCCACTGGGGGTGGTGGATGCGGCGACCTCTCTGGAGGACCGGGAGGCGCGAAGGAGGCTGCCGCCAGCACCCCGAGCTTGTTAAGGTGCAACGGGCAATATTCATGGAGCGGGCGGTCAACGGGAGGTCATTGTCATCTTCGAAGACGAGGTGCAAGGCGGCGACGAGGCCAGGACAAGAAGGAGTTCGACGCCGAGAAGTGGTGGCACATCTTCCCCAACTCCGGCGATGACGGCACCGGCCCGGATCCAATGGGCGGTGGAATGTCGAGGGAAGGTTGGCTCGACCTCTACTATAACAAGGATGACGATGAAGAGTAGTTTAGTTTAGGGTTTAAGTTTAAATTTATGTTTAAATTTTGGTTGTCAAGGCAATGTGTTCGACTAGGTTGAACTTATGTTTAACTTTATGCAAATTTCAGTTGAAACTAGGTTGAACCTATGCAAATTTGATTTTTACTCCTTATATAGGGGATCGACTAGGTCCAGCCAAATCCTAGGGGAGTAAAAATACTTCACTAAGGTTTTACTCAGCCAGATCCTCCGTTATAATAGAGGGTCGGTTAGAGTTAACCTAAGCAAACTAGTTTCCCCTAAACATTCCCCGGATTCCTTTTCTTCGAAAACTTTTCCCAGATTTCAACCGGTCTAAACTCGGCGGAAAGGTCTATGTGGCGGTGTAGTATGCTCGTATACCTGCACTCATTATCCACAATTTTCGCAAAAAAAATCATAAAAAGAAAGTGAATATGCCAAATTCCTAAATTAGATTGGGCCTAGCCTAGGGAGACCACAAATTTTGTGGGAGATGGTATCTCCTTGACTCCCTCGCTCTTCTCGATCAAGTCAAATCAAATAGCTTAGCCAGCAAGGTAGCACCTCTACCTAAATAACCGTTTTGTTTGTCAAAGATGTTTTTCTTTTTCTTTTTCTTTTTTGAAAGGTTGTTTGTCAAAGAGAGAATTGCACTAGGAATTCATAAACTTGTCGCGTGGATTCAGTATATACATTAACTTGCAAAATGCAATATATGAACCACTACCACTATTCAAAAATAAGTAATTTGAACTAAGACGACACTTATTCTGAAACGTGGGAGTAGTTCATGAACTTGGCTTTGCACAATCACTTTAAACAAAATCAAGCCAACACAACTCTATCCAATGACGCATGTGTGGCACATGCCATGCCATTTCCGACGCCTCCTCCGGCTTCAGAAATTTGCAAATGTATCACATCTATCTTCGAATTGCATCACAAGGTCCTTCTCCTCTTGTCATAACCCTAGGGGTGGCCTCCTCGTGGGCGATGGCGGCGGCCATTCAGAGGGCGAGGGCGGTGACATCTCGGGGACGACAACATTGATGACCCACGGGCTTTATTGGGGGTGCTTCCCCTTTTCTCCTCGTAGTGGCTCCTACTCTAGCCCGAATCAACGTGTCCCGCATACCCCTGCACTACCTTGAGTTTACGCGCGCGACAGGCGGCCCCACTGACAGCATGTATCGACCGATGTGACATATTGCCATGCTCTTAACTTTTGGAACCTTTTCATGCGATAGTTTGAAGTGCACACATCTCCATTTTCGATGCCTTAAGAATAAGAGTAGATTTTACTGGATGAGCAACATATTTCTGCTACTTGTAAGTAGCATTTTTTGGTCTACAACCTCACAAAGGCTCCTTGGAACACAAAGGAAAGCATAGGAATTTTGACGGGTATGATCTTTATAGGACTAATCCCCTTTGTACCATTTGGAACAAAGGAATTGTTGTAACATATTCTTGCCAAATTCCAATGGAATGGATCTACTCCATAGGAATTTTGGAGGGAACTGAACACGATGTTCTACCTGATGATTTGTCTCTGTTTATGCACACAATTGCTCTATTTCCAGTGTGAAACCAAAACGTCAACCTTTTTAGGGGGGTGGGGTGGAGTAAGGGTATGTGGTGTCCCTCAAAATTTAGAATACGTGACACCTCAATTTATGTGCATTTCTTATTCTTGCGTCTAGCACCGCCGGAGGACGTGTGACGGTTTATCTTAGATGGATCTCCAAGGATTCAGTAGGTGTTGGTATTTACCGGATCTATTTAGATCCATTCAGTGTTTTCTTCGTTCATGGGTCTTCAGGTTGGACTCTTTCAATGTACACTTCTTCTCATCGACAAGGGTTGCAGTTCTAGTGAACTGGTCCCGTGTGATCTTAACACGATGACTTACTGACTGTCTCCGCAACAATTTTTTCCTGGCTCCGATGTGTGAGGGGCGATGACTGCAGCACACACCTTCACATTGTTCCAGTGCTTGTAGTCGTACATAGGTGGTCTACGGACCTAGATGTAATCTTTGCTAATTCTTGTGTCTTTTTGTACTACCATGGCAGATGATGAAATATCGAAAGTTTTTATTATGGACTTTTATTTTGGCCTGCCAGTATAGCATATGTTTTTTTAAGATAGGGTGTCGAGTTGTTTACGTACAACATCTGAATTCGTTGACATGGGCGGGGTGGTCAAAAAAGCTTTCTTTTGGCCTGTTATGAACAGCTGCCTAAGATCTAGATGGATCCTTCTTCTCTTTTTTCTGTTCCTATTTTATTCTTGTACATAAAATAATGAGCAGTCTTTGTTGCCTGTAGCATCTATATATACTACTCCAAGAAAAATGGTACTCTATATGTTGAAAATTGACGTTTGGAGGTGGGATCTGGACATCTAGAAGCAAATATCAGCAAGAAAGGAAGAAGGAAATGTTGAATAAGAAAGGGAACGAAAAGGAGGTGTTTGGTTGCTTCGTACACCCCAGCACGAGAATCATAATCAAGAGAGCGAGCTACGATTCTTTCTCCATGAAATACTTCAGTCCTCCCACAGTCAGATTGTTGAAAGATTTTAGCGAGCAATGACCCATTCTACTTCTTTTTTTCCATGATGTACATGACATGTAGTTTTTTTTGAAACTGAGACCGTAGAACAATAGTTCTACGGTAATTTCATTAATTAAAAAGTCATCCATGTATTTTCCGATATGGAGAAGGGATATGTATGCTCCTAAAATAATCAGGTCATACCCAAGGGAAAACGTATGTTGCGGGCCTGCGGCTGCTGTTGCTGAGCAACAAGAACATGCGTGCGGCTAGTAAATTCAAGCCAACCGGACTGCCACTGGATCGTACTAAGACGGAGACCAATTGAGTGATGCCAGCTCGGTATTCATGAGATCCACAAACTATTATTCCACCAACGTTTCGCCCAGATACAGTGTGCATGGCGTGCGCGAAGGCCAACAAAAGCCACCTTTTGGACAGCAACCGCTCGCTCGCGTGGCCACTTGCCAAGCATGTCGCCCCGGCTCGTTTGCGTTCGCAGCCACATCTCGGGAAAGGAATACTACGCGTAGTACGTCGACGTTTGTGGTGCTTGCGCCCAGGCCAGCCAGCCTCCAACCAACCAAGACAGATCGATGCAGATGCAGCAGGAGTATTATTGTTGTGAGATTATCAGGAGAGATCTCGATCGATCTCCCACCGCATAAATCGCAAAAGCGAAATTCACGTAGAATGAGTGAGAGCATTCATCCCAGCCGATGCTAGTAAGTAATAGGCCGACCTCAGGAGGCAGGCGTGACGTGTGGACGAGGCGGAATGGTTGTCCTCCTTCGCCAACAATGGACGAAACTGGTCCTGCTTTGAAACTTCAACATAAAATGGTCCTAAATTAAAAAATATTTCTGGCCCTTTTGCATGACGTCCGGGACTACGGTGTCATGCTAGACAGCATGACGCGCCGGGCTAGCCCGAGACAGGTTAGCTAGCATTGATGCCCTAGCTCCAGACGCCTTGAAAAAGAGGGTCATTTTATGAAATATTTTTAAATTATGTTCAAGTTTCAGAAAAGGATCAGTTTTGTTCATTTTCACTCTTCCTTCTCTAGTTTTCCACGCAGCAGCGGCGGAACCGCGGAAGGGAGAAGGCAGAAGAGATGAGGGGTGGAAGGATGAGGTTGCCGACGAAGGATGCCTTTTCACAATGATGCAGTAGCTATTCTATGTTCGGAAGTAGACAAATCTCTGTGTTCCGAATCCCCCACGCGCCATGCGCGCGGGATATCCCACGATTCATATCTACTCCAGCCTAGATCGGTTCAATCTGTTCCATGCCGTGCTCTCATGTCCCGTTGCTGCTTCTCGAATGTGAGAATCTTGCATCTGGTTGCTCAGCTCCAATGGCTCCTCTTTTTTTTTCTCAACTCTAGCTAGCCGCCCGCTAAAACAGGTGCGTACTAGTAGTAGTACTTTATCCTAAAGAAAAGGAGCTACTAGGCAGGAGTAGCATGTGTTTAGTAGTGCCTGAACAACCATGATCGAATCGACAACCACCGCCTCAGCGTGAAGCTAAACGAAATCCATTAAAAGGACACCGATGAACAGACTTTGTCTCACAGAATCGCAGGACAATCGCAAGCAAACAAACAAAAAGCAGAGGGAGTCGCTAGTGTTCGTACCATTCATGATAAATCAACAGGCCCTAGCCGGCAACGGACGAGTACAAAATAGCTAGCTCTAAAAAGGCTACTGCCTCCTCTCCCAAAAAAGGTTTAAATGGCTTTTTTTCTGGATTGACGCAGCTCACCTGCTAACCTCCGAAAAGGCTGCTAGCAAACAGACAACGCAACTGTGCAAGTGGATGACGTGCCTTGCTTTACACATTGATGACTCGCGCCCACCGCTCCGGTTCGTTAAGCAAACTAGTTTCCCCCAACTTTTCCCAGATTCAGGTGGCCTTAAACTCGGCGGAAAAGGTCTATGTGTTGTGGTACGATCGTATGCGTGCGCTCACTATCCACAAACTTTACAAAAAGCTGATAAAAAGAATGTGAATATGCCAAATTCCTAAAGTGGACAAGGCCTAAGGGATAGTACAACAATTTTCTGGGAAATGGTATCTCCTTGGCTCCTCGTTATTTATCGAATCGAATAGCTTAGCTAGCAAGGTAGCACCTGTACCTAATTACTCCCTAGTGTGAAAAAACAGAGGGAGTACTTAACTGTTTTGTTTGTCGGAAAGCGAAAATTGCGTTTGGACCCCGAGCTCCATGGAGCTAAGAATTTTGAAAAATACAAAAACGAAAGTCTTAAAGTTTCAAAAAATTCTATAAGAAATGCATATAAAGTTTTCATGAAGAAATACAATGTGGTTCAAGCTAAACAAAAAATAAAATCATGTTTTTCAAACACATGCACTATTCACCATAAAAGCCACCAAAGCGTATTTGACCATGAACATTTATAGAAATGTAGTATACATCTAAGTGTTCATATGTAGCTTTTTTAGAATTTTAGAAAACGGGGCTTCATTGAGCTCGAGATCCCTTTTCCTTTTTGAAAGGTTGTTTGTCGAAGAGGTAATTGCGACTAGGAATTCATAAACTTGTTGTGTGGATTCAATATGATACATCAACTTGCAAAATGCAATATATGAACTAGTCACCAACTTGGGTCCGTACAATCACTTTGCGCGCGTTTGGTTACCTGCACCGTTTTTTGCCCTTTTGCATACTTGTCCCAGTTGGGCCTGGCTGAGTAAATGCAGGCCAAAAACCAACATCTGCACTTAGTTTAGTTGCCTGCATGTCCTCTCCCTGCATCGTAACGAAGCCTCTACGTATCGCGTTTGGTTGCTCGCATTGTATGTGGTCAGATGAGTGCACGTTGTTTGGTTGCTTGCAGGAATATGATTAAGACTTAATAGCTACCCATAACACACAGTGTTACACTAAAGTGCTTCGGCGACAACGGTAGGCGGTGGTTGCAGCGCCGCGTCCGACACGACGAGCATGGAGTCGCGGTCGAGCCACCTCATCGGCGGTGCAGTAAACTATTTGCTAGTGCCACCGCCGCAGAGAAAGTCCGTGTGGAGTAACGAATAGAAGGGCGTTGAGGCAGAGGATGATGAAGAAAAAATGCAGTGTGCCCTTCATGGTGACGTCAGTGTAGTAGGACGGGGAGGAGGAGGCCAAAAAGAACGACGATGATGACGGGGCTAGTGTAGTAAGACGCGGAGAAGGAGGCCGAGAAGAACGACGATGACGAGGGCGCCATTGTAGTAGGACGCGAGCGAGAAGGTCGAGAGGAACGACGTCGGTGATGGCTTCAGTGTAGCAGAACGTGGGAGACGACACAGAGAGGAATGACGATCAAGCGAGTGTAGTAGGACGTGGGAGAGGAGGTTGAGAGGAACGACACTGACGGTGGCGCTAATGCAATAACACGCATGAGGGAATGGCAATGACGACGATACCATTGTAGTAGGACGCAAGCAAGGAGGCGAGAGGAACGACGTCGGTGATGGCTTCAATGTAGCAGGACATGGGAGAGGAGGCCGAGAGGAGGAGGTGGCGCTAGTGTAACAGCACACGGGAGAGGAGGCCGAGAGGAGCGACGCAGGCAGTGACGTCGGTGTAGCAGGACAGAGGAGAGGAGAATGAGCTTAAGGAGTGTCATTAACACAAATCACACATATGCGTATATACTTCACGAGGATGACATCGGATTTAATCGTCTACGATCATCGAAACAGAAAATGTGCAACACAAAAGTCGTGTGAAACTGTAAGGTGAAGCTACTGATAAGGAGAATTCAAAAGGTCGACCGTGCGCGATGAATTTGACAAAATTCATCCAAAATAGCTCCAAACATGAACACGAAATTAAACATTTACGGTTGAGAAACTATGAACTGATCACAAAAATGGAACCATAAAATCGATGCACATCTTTTTCATGTAGAGCTTATCTCAAATTGATGCACCGTTGTGTGGATTAGAAGGGACCTAAGAAAGGAGATTAGAGAAGGAGCTTACTGGAGGTGGAAGAAGAAACAACATACACGGTGTATAATGCTCGCATGCTCTCGTGCAAGAGGGCCCACCATGTGCGCTCGAAGGTGGCTCACCTCAGCCTGGCCCGGTGAAAACGGCCAATTTGAGCGTTCCTCCAGATGCAGGCTGAGAGGTGCTTTGAGTTCCGTACGGGCCAACTTTTCCATCCGACCCAGGTAACCAAACAACCAAAAAACATCACGCCCGGGCCTGGTTGGGCCTAATGCGACCAACCAAACACGCCATTTTAATCAAAACAGGATGATACCCCACACTTTGTTGTAGGAATGTTTTACAGTATATATTAGTGATATTTTTGTATGGAATATTAGTAATATTTTTGTTTGGTTATTGTATAGTTGTAAAACATATGTACAAATAGCATAATGGAATGAAAATTCTCATGCATTTTGCATGCTGAGGTGGACTTTTTATAATACAAAGTTACATGTTGAAGGTGGGTGTTTTTCTATGCATGTTGCATGCTGAGGTGACATGCTTTGATGTTGAGAGAAATACATTAGTCGGGGCAAGTTATTCAGTTATAAAATATCACACCAACATGGCTAATCTTGTCTATGTGGCCTACCATGCTATCCAATGATGCAGGTATTATGCATGCCATTTTCCATGCCTCCTCCACGCCCAGAAATTAGCAAATATCTCCCATCTATCTTTGAATTGGATCACAAGGCCCTTCTCTCCCACTTCCTCTCTATTAGTCAAAACCGTAGGGATGGCCTCCTCGTGGGTGATGGCGGCGGACATCAGAAGGGCGAGGGCGGTGACGTCTCAGGGACGGTGAGATCGATAACTCATGGGCTTGATTGGGAGTGCTTCCCCTTTTCTCCGGGTGGTGTCTCCTGGGCGAGGGCGGTGACATCTCCTGGTCTAGCCCAAGCTGACATGATTGGGAGTGCTTCCTCTTTTCTCATCAGATTTGTTTGATGGCCTGGGATCATGTGACGTCATAGCTTGCAGTACTGGGTATGTAATATCAGGCATGGTAACACTGGCCACAACAGTGTTAATAGTGGAATTCTTTTAGTATAGAAAAGGAAAACCAGGGGGTAATTGAACATTCAGACTCACTAGGAGAACCCCTCATAGGGGAAGTAGTTTGTACAGCTGGGGGCAAGAAAATTCTGTAGGTTATCCAAGGACAGGATATCTTGATTATTGGCCGACACCTTCTTTGGGGGCTTATCAGTCTGCACGTGCTCTGAGCTTTATATGTTCGTTTCAGTTGCCATCAACTGCCTAGCAGCACTATTTAAGGGGGCCATGACAGAGGGGGCGGGATGGGTCATCATGTTACACAGTTCAGGAAGCATGGGATCTTCAGAGACAACCAAAAGATCAGTGTCATCTTCTTTCTGCAGAATCGCAAATAACTATAGACCAGGAGCAATCTCAGGAGGCATCTGCGTCGCCAAGTTGTCATGTGGAACTGGCCATTAAGAAAATAGGCATGTTCAGCTTCCTGATCTGGCACAACAAGCCATCAATAAATTCGAATCACGAGCCCCTAAAAATGGGATCCTCTAGTTCTGGAACATTGTGTTGAGCACCCTCCCCCCATAACAGGAAATATCAAGAGATGTCGTAAGGTTAATGTGGTTATCAGCTTCTGGAATTTCGGCCAAATCATTCTGAGCTTGTCCCTCATCCAAAAGAGCCAGCGGATCATTTAGTTCAACAAATTCCCCATTAAACAGCTCCAAATCAACATTGGGTTGGACCTGTGATACGTCCATTTTGCATCATGCTTTTATATCTATATTTATTGCATTATGGGCTGTTATTACACAATATGTCACAATACTTATGTCTATCCTCTCTTATTTTACAAGATTTTCATGAAGAGGGAGAATGCCGACAGCTGGAATTCTGGGCTGGAAAAGGAGCAAATATTAGAGACCTATTTTACACAACTCCAAAAGTCCTGAAAATCCACAACAGTCATTTTTGGAATTAATAAAAAATACTGAACGAAGAAAATACCAGAGGGGGCCCACACCCAGGCCACGAGGGTGGGGGGCGCGCCCCCTGCCTCGTGGGCTCCCTGGCAGGTCTCTGGTGCCCATATTTGGCTATATGGTGTATTCTACCCTGGAAAAAATCATAAGCAAGCTTACAGGATGAAACACCGCCGCCACGAGGCGGAACCTTGGCGGAACCAATCTAGGGCTCCGGCAGGGCTGTTCTGCCGGGGAAACTTCACTCCGGGAGGGGGAAATCATCGCCATCGTCATCACCAACGATCCTCTCATCGAAAGGGGGTCAATCTTCATCAACATCTTCACCAGCACTATCTCCTCTCAAACCCTAGTTCATCTCTTGTATCCAGTCTTTGTATCAAAACCTCAGATTGGTACCTGTAGGTTGCTAGTAGTGTTGATTACTCCTTGTAGTTGATGCTAGTTGGTTTACTTCGTGGAAGATCATATGTTCAGATCCATTATGCATATTAATACTCCTCTGATTATGAACATGAATATGCTTTGTGAGTAGTTACTTTTGTTCCTGAGGACATGAGAGAAGTCTTGCTATAAGTAGTCATGTGAATTTGGTATTCGTTCGATATTTTGATGAGATGTATGTTGTCTCTCCTCTAGTGGTGTCATGTGAACGTCGACTACATGACACTTCACCATTGTTTGGGCCTAGAGGAAGGCATTGGGAAGTAATAAGTAGATGATGGGTTGCTAGAGTGACAGAAGCTTAAACCCTAGTTTATGCGTTGCTTCGTAAGGGGCTGATTTGGATCCATATGTTTCATGCTATGGTTAGGTTTACCTTAATACTTATTTTGTAGTTGCGGATGCTTGCAATAGGAGTTAATCATAAGTGGGATGCTTGTCCAAGTAAGGACAGCGCCCAAGCACCGGTCCACCCACATATCAAATTATCAAAGTACCGAACGCGAATCATATGAGCGTGATGAAAACTAGCGTGACGATAATTCCCATGTGTCCTCGGGAGCTTTTCCTTCATATAAGAATTTGTCCAGGCTTGTCCTTTGCTACAAAAAGGATTGGGCCATCTTGCTGCACTTTGTTTACACTCATTACTTGTTACCCGTTACAAATTACCTTATCACAAAACTATCTGTTACCTATAATTTCAGTGCTTGCAGAGAATACCTTGCTGAAAACCGCTTGTCATTTCCTTTTGCTCCTCGTTGGGTTCGACACTCTTACTTATCAAAAGGACTATGATAGATCCCCTATACTTGTGGGTCATCAAGACTCTTTTCTGGCGCCGTTGCCGAGGAGTGAAGCGCCTTTGGTAAGGAAAAATTTATATAGTGTGCTGAAATTACTGTCACTTGTTACTATAGAAAGTAATCCTTTGAGGGGCTTGTTCGGGGTATCTTCACCCCGACCAGTAGAGCAAATAGTTTCTCCTCAACCTACTAAACCCACTGAAAATGTTTACTTTGAAATTACTTTGGTGTATGATAGAGAAACTGCTGGCTAATCCTTTCACAGGTGATGGAACATTGCATCCCGATTTACACTTAATCTATGTGGATGAAGTATGTGGATTATTTAAGCTTGCAGGTATGCCCGATGATGTTATCAAGAAGAAGATTTTCCCTTTATCTTTTAAGGGAGAGGCATTGACATGGTACATGCTATGTGATGATATGGGATCATGGAACTACAAACGATTGAAATTGGAATTTTATCAGAAGTTTTATCCTATGCATCTTGTTCATCGCGATCGTAATTATATATATAATTTTTGGCCTCGCGAAGGAGAAAGCATCGCTCAGGATTGGGGGAGGCTTAAGTCAATGTTATATTCATGCCCCAATCATGATCTCTCAAGAGAAATGATTATTCAAATTTTTTATGCTCGGCTTTCTCTCAATAATCGCTCCATGCTCGATACTTCTTGTACTGACTCCTTTATGATGAAGACTATTGAATTCAAATGGGATTTATTGGAAAGAATTAAACGCAACTCTGAAGATTGGGACCTCGACGGAGGTAAAGAGTCAGGTATAACACCTAAGTTTGATTGTGTTAAATCTTTTATGGATACCGATGCTTTCCGTGAATTTAGCACTAAATATGGATTAGACTCTGAGATAGTAGCTTCTTTTTGTGAATCATTTGCTACTCATGTTGATCTCCCTAAGGAGAAGTGGTTTAAATATAATCCTCCCATTGAAGTAAAAGTATTTGCACCTATTAAAGTTGAAGAAAAGACTATCACTTATAATGATCCTATTGTTCCTACTGCTTATGTTGAGAAACCACCTTTCCCTGTTAGAATAAAGGATCATGCTAAAGCTTCAATTGTAGTCAACAAAAGTAATATTAGGACACACAAACCCCGTGAGCAAGTTAAAGTTGAACCTAATATTGCTTTGGTTAAAGATCTCTTGGCTGATAATATTGATGGGCATGTTATTTATTTCTGTGTGGAAACTGCTAGAATTGCTAAACCTGGTGCTAAAGATAAACATAGACCTGTAGGCATGCCTGTTATTTCTATTAAAATAGGAGATCATTGTTATCATGGCTTATGTGATATGGGTGCTAGTGCTAGTACAATACCTCATTCTTTATACGAAGAAATTATGCATGACATTGCACCCGCTGAGTTAGAGGATATTGATGTTACAATTAAGCTTGCCAATAGAGATACTATATCACCGTTTGGGATTGTTAGAGATGTTGAAGTCTTGTGTGGGAAGGTTAAATATCCTGCTGATTTTCTTGTTCTTGGTTCCCCACAAGATAGCTTTTGTCCCATCATATTTGGTAGACCCTTCTTGAACATTGTTAATGCTAGGATAGACTGCGAAAAGGATATTGTTACTATTGGTTTGGGAGATATGTCTCATGAATTTAACTTTGCTAAATTTCGTAGACAACCCCGTGATGAGGAATTGCCTAGTAAAGATGAAATTATTGGTCTTGCTTCTATTGTTGTGCCTCCTAATGATCCTTTAGAACAATATTTGCTTGACCATGAAAATGATATGTTTATGAATGAAAGAAGGGAAATAGATGAAGTATTCTTTAAACAGTGACCCATTCTGAAACACAACTTGCCTGTTGAAATCCTAGGGGATCCTCCTCCACCCAAGGGTGATCCCGTGTTTGAGCTTAAACCACTACCTGATACTCTTAAATATGCTTATCTTGATGAAAAGAAGATATATCCTGTTATTATTAGTGCTAACCATTCAGAGAAGGAGGAAGAGATATTATTGAAAATTCTGAAGAAGCACTGTGCTGCTATCGGATATACTCTCGATGATCTTAAGGGCATTAGTCCCACTCTATGTCAACACAAAATAAATTTGGAGAAAGACGACAAACCAGTTATTGATCACAAATGACGGCTAAATCCTAAGATGAAAGAAGTGGTAAGAAAGGAAATATTAAAGCTCCTTGAGGTAGGTATAATTTATCCCGTTGTTGATAGTCAGTGGGTAAGTCCTGTCCATTGCGTCCCAAAGAAGGGAGGTATTACTGTCGTTCCTAATGATAAAGATGAATTGATCCCGCAAAGAATTATTACAGGTTATAGGATGGTAATTGATTTCCACAAATTAAATAAAGCCACTAAAAAAGATCATTACCCTTTGCCTTTTATTGATCAAATGCTAGAAAGATTATCCAAACATACACATTTTTGCTTTCTATATGGTTACTCTGGTTTCTCTCAAATACCTGTATCAGCTGAGGATGAAGAAAAGACCACTTTTACTTGCCCTTTCAACGCTTTTGCTTATAGACGCATGCCTTTTGGTTTATGTAATGCACCTGCTACCTTTCAAAGATGCATGATGGCTATATTCTCTGACTTTTGTGAAAAGATTTCTGAGGTTTTCATGGATGATTTCTCTGTTTATGGATCCTCTTTTGATGATTGCTTGAGCAACCTTGATCGAGTTTTGCAGAGATGTGAAGAAATTAATCTTGTCTTGAATTGGGAGAAATGTCACTTTATGGTTAATGAAGGCATTGTCTTGGGGCATAAAATTCCTGAAAGAGGTATTGAAGTTGATAAAGCTAAAGTTGATGCTATTGAAAAGATGCCATGTCCTAAGGACATCAAAGGTATAAGAAGTTTCCTTGGTCATGCCAGTTTTTATAGGAGGTTCATTAAGGACTTCTAAAAAATTTCTCGGCCTCTGACTAATCTATTACAAAAATATATACCTTTTGTCTTTGATGATGATTGTGTAGAAGCATTTGAAATACTTAAGAAAGCTTTGATTTCTGCACCTATCGTTCAGCCACCTGATTGGAATTTACCCTTCAAAATTATGTGTGATGCTAGCGATTATGCTGTAGGTGCTGTTCTAGGGCAAAGAGTTGATAAGAAGCTAAATGTTATCCAATATGTTAGTAAAACTCTAGATAGTGCCCAGAGAAATTATGCTACTACTGAAAAAGAATTCTTAGCAGTTGTATTTTCTTGTGATAAGTTCAGACCTTATATTGTTGATTCTAAAGTAATTATTCATACTGATCATGCTACTATTAAATATCTTATGGAAAAGAAAGATGCTAAACCTAGACTAATTAGATGGGTTCTCCTACTACAAGAATTTGATTTGCATATTATTGATAGAAAGGGAGCTGAGAACCCCGTTGCAGACAACTTGTCTAGGTTAGAGAATGTTCTGGATGACCCACTACCTATTGATGATAGCTTTGCAGATGAACAATTAGCTATCATAAATGCTTCTCGTACTGCTCCATGGTATGCTGATTATGCTAATTACATTGTTGCTAAATTTATACCACCTAGTTTCACATACCAGCAAAAGAAAAAGTTTTTCTATGATTTGAGACATTACTTCTGGGATGACCCACACCTTTATAAAGAAGGAGTAGATGGTGTTATTAGGCATTGTATACCTGAGCATGAACAGGAACATATCCTACGCAAGTATCACTCCGAGGCTTATGGAGGGCACCACGCTGGAGATAGAACTGCACATAAGGTATTGCAATCCGGTTTTTATTGGCCTACTCTTTTTAAGGATGCTCGTAAGTTTGTCTTGTCTTGTGATGAATGTCAAAGAATTGGTAATATCAGTAGACGCCGGGAAATGCCTATGAATTATTCACTTGTTATTGAACCATTTGATGTCTGGGGCTTTGATTATATGGGACCGTTTCCTTCCTCTAATGGGTACACTCATATTTTAGTTGCTGTTGATTACGTTACTAAGTGGGTAGAAGCTATTCCAACTAGTAGTGCTGATCATAACACCTCTATTAAGATGCTTAAAGAAGTTATTTTTCCGAGGTTTGGAGTCCCTAGATATCTAATGACTGATGGTGGTTCACATTTCATTCATGGTGCTTTTCGTAAAATGCTTGCTAATTATGATGTTAATCTTAGAATTGCATCTCCATATCACCCACAGTCTAGTGGTCAAGTATAATTGAGCAACAGAGAGCTTAAATTAATTTTGCAAAAGACTGTTAATAGATCTAGAAAGAATTGGTCCAAGAAACTCGATGATGCATTATGGGCCTATAGAACTGCATATAAAAATCCTATGGGTATGTCTCTGTATAAAATGGTTTATGGAAAAGCATGTCAGTTACCTCTCGAACTAGAACATAAGGAATATTGGGTTATTAAAGAGCTCAATTATGATTTCAAACTTGTCGGTGAGAAGAGGTTATTTGACATTAGCTCACTTGATGAATGGAGAACCCAAGCCTATGAGAATGCTAAACTATTTAAGGAAAAGGTTAAAAGATGGCATGACAAAAGGATACAAAAGCGTGAGTTTAATGTAGGTGATTATGTGTTGCTATTCAACTCTCGTTTAAGATTTTTTGCAGGAAAACTTCTCTCTAAATGGGAAGGCCCTTACGTTATCGAGGAGGTCTATCGTTCCAGTGCCATAAAAATCAACAACTTCGAAGGCACAAATCCAAAGGTGGTAAACGGTCAAAGAATCAAACATTATATCTCAGGTAATCCAATAAATGTTGAAACTAATGTTATTGAAACTGTAACCCCAAAGGAATACATAAGGGACACTTTCCAGAACGTCTCAGACTCCGAAAAGGAATACGTACGTGGTACGGTAAGTAAACCGACTCCAAAATAGTTCTAATGGCAATTTTTCTCCGTTTTGGAATATTTAAGAAAATAGGAAAATAAGAAGCAGTCCGGGAAGGACACGAGGCTTCCACGAGGATGGGAGGCGCGCCCCCTCCCTCATGGGCACCTCGTGCACTCTCCGGACTCCGTTTTCTTGCACGATACTTCTTTTGGTCGGTAAAAATTCATTATATAATCTCCCGAAAGTTTTGACTCTCGTATCACGCAAATATCCTCTGTTTTCGTTTCGAGCTGTTTTTCTGACAGATCTATATCACCATGACGTCTCCAAGCACCCCCAAGGACAAGTTCTTCGAGAAGGTCATCAACCCTGATAACCCACAAGTATAGGGGATTGCAACAGTTTTCGAGGGTAGAGTATTCAACCCAAATTTATTGATTCAACACAAGGGGAGCCAAAGAATATTCTAAAGTATTAGCAGTTGAGTTGTCAGTTCAACCACACCTGGATAACTTAATATCTGCAGCAAAGTATTTAGTAGCAAACACTACAAAAAAAAGACACATCCGTGACATTTTGGGCCGAACGAATTTTTTTTTCTGTCATACATATGACACTTCTATGACGATAATTGTGACAAAACCCGGTATCATCATAGATGTGGTGGGCTCCTACTTCTATGACAAAAAATCATGACAGAAAATGGGCTTTTCGTCCAGGGCGGGCCGGAGACGCAGCTGCATGGCATTCTTTGGGCCGTCCATGACGGAAAAAACCGTGGTAGAAGCGAGGGCGAGGAAAATTTCGGGGAGTTCCCGGTTACGGTGGGAGGTCGGGGGTAGAGCGATGCGCGTTTCTCTCATACACGTACGCGCGTGTGTGTGAGGCGTTGGCTCTAACTGAACCCGAGCGAGGCGTTGGGCTCTAACTGAACCCGAGTGATTGCACTGCAGGCTACGCGTTACTGAACCCGAGCGATCGATCGATGGCTGTTAACTGAACCCGATCGAGCGATTCCTTCGCTACTGCTGCTAACTGAAGCCGATCGATGCTGCCTCTGGATGAACAGTGAGCGTTGCTGGGGGGTTTGGATGAACAGTTCCCGGTGGGGGTGGATGAACAGGACCCCGTGGTGTTGCCTCTGGATGAACAGGATCCCGATCGATCTAGCCGGTTGGGGCTGGATGAACAAGACCCCGTGGAGGGCAGGATGAACAGGACCACCCCGTGGAGGGCAGAATGAACAGTAAACGGTGGAGGGCTGGATGAACAGTAGCCCGTGGAGGGGTGGTTGAACAGGAGCCCGTGGAGAGGGCTGGTTGAACAGTAGCCGGTGGAGTAGCGCGTGGTGGAGGCTGGATGAACAGGAGCCGGTGGATGAACAGTCGCAGGTGAAGGCTGGAGGAGGTCGACGGTGGATGAACAGTAGCCCGTGGAGGCGGGAGGGGGTCGACGGTGGAGATGAACAGTGTCCCGTGGAATTCCGTTTTGCGGTACGCCACACCCCTCCCAATGAACAGGACCCCCGTTTCGACCGTAGCGCTCCAACACAAGTCCGTTTCCTCCGTTTTGCGGTACGCCACACCCCTCCTGATCAGCAGGACCCTCGTTTCGACCGTAGGAGGTCCGTTTCCTCCGTTTTGCGGTACGCCAGACCCCTCCCGATGAACAGGATCCCGTTTCAAATGTGGCCGGTCGAATACAAGGCCGTTTCCTCCGTTCTGCGGTACGCCAGGCCTCGTTTCCATCAGCTGTTCCGTCCAAGCCCTCCCGATGAACACGACGACGCATTCCGTTCCGACCCAGCCGGTTGGCTCCCCATGAACACGACGACGACGCTGTTTCTCCGTTCCGACCCAGCCATGTACACGAGCCCTGGCCGTACGTATGCGCGAGTAGGCGTTCGAGACCCTGCCCGTATGTACGTACGTGGCCGTATTTTCTTTCTTGCACACTGGCCGCTGTACGTACGTGTACATGCTACGTGCGTGCCTCTACTAGGACACGTGCGCGCCTCTACATCGACCAGTATGTACGTACACGTTCGCGACTAGAATGGCAATGCTACGTACGCTTCGACCAGGTGGGTCCCGACTGTCAGGCACTTCCTTGCCTGCGAAGATGTAGCTGGTGGGTCCCAGCAGTCAGGGGGCGAATCGTTTTTTTCCGAACGCACTTCCTTGCGTGCGAAGATGTAGCTGGTGGGTCCCAGCAGTCAGGGGCAAACGTTTTTTTCACGAAATACAGTGGCCGGTCCGGTGGGTCCCAGCTGTCAGGTGGAGGAATCATTATTTTCCGCGTAATAAGGAGGCACTTCCTTACTGCGGCCGTGGACCCAGCTGTCAGCCTCTCCACGTACAGTCCACGTCTGATGGAAGTCGTTCCTTGACCACGTTGACTATGCCGCACCGAGAGCACCAGGGCGGTGGACGACGGCGAGGCCTAGGAAGGGGACGACGGGGAGCCGGGGAAGACGCAGCAGTGGAAGCCCGCGCGGAGAGGAGTACGAGGGTTCACTGGTTCGGCTGCGGTGTGAGGCTGCCGTCACCGCAGGGCCTGGCCAGCGGTGGGAATAGTAGGGGGCGGTGAGGCCTCCGCGGCAGCACAGCCGGCCACGGGAGGCAGGAGCATGCGGCACGACCAGCGCTGCTTTGGGCGGCTGGAGCAAGAAGACCAGAGGTTGAAGAAGCACTACGGCCGTTGGATGGACATCATACGGTCACTGGAGCTAGAATAGTTCATATTGACTAAAGTTGACAAAGGCCCCCGTCCCAGTCAACTTAGTAGGCCCACAAGTCAGCCTCCCACCATGGTGGGTCCCAGCTAGCAGGGGGAGTATTCATTTTTTTGTGCGTAATAAGGAGGCACTTCCTTGCGTGCGAAGATATAGCTGGTGGGTCCGAGCTGTCAGCGGCGGTAACGTTTTTTTCGCGAAATACAGAGGCCCTTTCGGTGGGTCCCTGATGTCAGGTGGATGAATCATTATTTTGCGCGTACTAAGGAGGCATTTCCTTGCGTGCGGCCGTGGACGCAGCTGTCGGCCTCTCCACGTACAGTCCACTTCAGATGCATGTCGGTCGTTGACCACGTTGACCAGGCCACGCCGAGAGCACCAGGGTGGTGGACGACGGCGAGGCCTAGGAAGGGAACGACACAGAGGCAGGGAGATTCGGCAGTTGTTTCCCACGCGGAGGGGAGTACGACTGTACGATGGTTTACTGGTTCGTCTGCCGTCGCCGGAGAATAACAACAGGTGTGGGTGAGTAGAGGGATGGCTAGGCCAGCGATGGGAGTACGGTGGGGCGGTGAGGCCTGCGCGGCAGCAGAGCCGGCCGCGGGAAGGAGGGAGCAGGCAGTCCCGCCGACGCTTGTTTGAGCGGCTGGAGCAGGAAGAGCAGAGATTGAAGAAGCACGACGGCCGTTGGATGGCCATCCAACAGTCACTGCTTGTGCGTCAACCTTTTTTTAGGAAAGCCTCAAATCTGTGAAAAACAGCATACAACCCATCTGCCATTATTTCTAATAATTTTACAGCCCAATTGCTAATTATTAAGGTTTTTTTGGAGCCCATATACTTTTTGTTAGCATTACAGCCCATATTGTGGCCACGGTTAAAAAATTATACGAAATTTTGCATATTTCGGTGTGGTCCGAACTGTTTTTAATCCCGAAATTTCGACTCACATTCAAACTAATTTTAAAAATAAATGTATATCAGTATAAAATCCAACAAATTCGCCACGCATAAAAATTAATGTAATTTAAAATCTCAAAATGAAAAAAAAGATATTTGAAACTAATTGCCGGTTTGATGTGTTATAAAAATGTACAGCCCATTTCTCATTACTGATGGGCCATTTTCTCGGCCAGCCGAATGAAAGCTCTCCTTGTCTTGAAAGATTTGCAGCCCAACAGGCCTGATAAAGCGACTTACTTGGCAAATCACAAAAAAACTGGGCTGTGGCCGTGGACCCAGCTGTCAGCATCTCCACGTACAGTACTCTTCCGATGGAAGTCGTTCCTTGACCACGTTGACCACGCCGCGCGGAGAGCACCACAGCGGTGGACGACGGCGAGGCCTAGGAAGGGGATGACGCGGAGCCGGGGAAGACGCGGCAGTGGAAGCCCGCGTGGAGAGGAGTACGAGGGTTCACTGGTTCGGCTGCGGTGTGAGGCTGCCGTCGCCGCAGGGCCTGGCCAGCGGTGGGAATAGTAGGGGGCGGTGAGGCCTCCGCGGTAGCACAGCCGGCCATGGGAGGCAGGAGCATGCGGCACGACCGGCGCTGCTTTGGGCGGGTGGAGCGAGAAGACCAGAGGTTGAAGAAGCACTACGGCCGTTGGATGGACATCGTACGGTCACTGGAGCTAGAATCGTTCATATTGACTAAAGTTGACAAAGGCCCCCGTCCCAGTCAACTTAGTAGGCCCACAAGTCAGCCTCCCACCATGGTGGGTCCCAGCTAGCAGGGGGAGTATTCATTTTTTTGTGCGTAATAAGGAGGCACTACCTTGCGTGCGAAGATATAGCTGGTGGGTCCGAGCTGTCAGCGGCGGTAACGTTTTTTTCGCGAAATACAGAGGCCCTTTCGGTGGGTCCCTGATGTCAGGTGGAGGAATCATTATTTTGCGCGTAATAAGGAGGCATTCCCTTGCGTGCGGCCGTGGACCGAGCTGTCGGCCTCTCCACGTACAGTCCACTTCAGATGCATGCCGGTCATTGACCACGTTGACCAGGCCGCGCCGAGAGCACCAGGGCGGTGGACGACGGCGAGGCCTAGGAAGGGAACGACACAGAGGCAGGGAAGACTCGGCAGTTGTTTCCCACGCGGAGGGGAGTACGACTGTAGGAGGGTTTACTGGTTCGTCTGCCGTCGCCGGAGAATAACAGCAGGTGTGGGTGAGTAGAGGGATGGCTAGGCCAGTGATGGGAGTACGGTGGGGCGGTGAGGCCTCCGCGGCAGCAGAGCCGGCCGCGGGGAGGAGGGAGCAGGCAGTCCTGCCGGCGCTTGTTTGAGCGGCTGGAGCAGGAAGAGCAGAGATTGAAGAAGCACGACGGCCGATGGATGGCCATCCAACAGTCACTGCTGGTGCGTCAATCTTTTTTTTAGGAAAGCCTCAAATCTGTGGAAAACAGCATACAGCCCATCTGCCATTATTTCTAATAATTTACAGCCCATTTGCTAATTATTAAGGTTTTTTTTGGAGCCCATATACTTTTTGTTAGCATTACAGCCCATATTGTGGCCACGGTTAAAAAATTATACGAAATTTTGCATATTTCGGTGCGGTCCGAACTGCTTTTAATCCCGAAATTTCGACTCGCATTGAAACTGATTTTAAAAATAAATGTATATCAATATAAAATCCAACAAATTCTCCACGCATAAAAATTAATGTAATTTAAAATCTTGAAATGAAAAAAAAGATATTTGAAACTAATTGCCGGTTTGATGTGTTTTAAAAATGTACAACCCATTTCTCATTACTGATGGGCCATTTTCTCGGCCAGTCGAATGAAAGCTCTCCTCGTCTTGAAAGATTTGCAGCCCAACAGGCCTGACAAAGCGACTTAGTTGGCAAATCACAAAAGAAACTGGGCTGTGGCCGTGGACCCAGCTGTCAGCCTCTCCACGTACAGTACTCTTCCGATGGAAGTCGTTCCTTGACCACGTTGACCACGCCGCGCGGAGAGCACCATGGCGGTGGACGACGGCGAGGCCTAGGAAGGGGACGACGCGGAGCCGGGGAAGACGCGGCAGTGGAAGCCCGCGCGGAGAGGAGTACGAGGGTTCACTGGTTCGGCTGCGGTGTGAGGCTGCCGTCGCCGCAGGGCCTGGCCAGCGGTGGGAATAGTAGGGGGCGGTGAGGCCTCCGCGGCAGCACATCCGGCCATGGGAGGCAGGAGCATGCGACACGACCGGCGCTGCTTTGGGCGGCTGGAGCGAGAAGACCAGAGGTTGAAGAAGCACTACGGCCGTTGGATGGACATCATACGGTCACTGGAGCTAGAATCGTTCATATTGACTAAAGTTGACAAAGGCCCCCGTCCCAGTCAACTTAGTAGGCCCACAAGTCAGCCTCCCACCATGGTGGGTCCCAGCTAGAAGGGGGAGTATTCATTTTTTTGTGCGTAATAAGGAGGCACTACCTTGCGTGCGAAGATATAGCTGGTGGGTCCGAGCTGTCAGCGGCGGTAACGTTTTTTTTGCGAAATACAGAGGCCCTTTCGGTGGGTCCCTAATGTCAGGTGGAGGAGTCATTATTTTGCGCGTAATAAGGAGGCATTTCCTTGCGTGCGGCCGTGGACCCAGCTGTCGGCCTCTCCACGTACAGTCCACTTCAGATGCATGTCGGTCGTTGACCACGTTGACCAGGCCACGCCGAGAGCACCAGGGCGGTGGACGACGGCGAGGCCTAGGAAGGGAACGACACGGAGGCAGGGAAGACTCGGCAGTTGTTTCCCACGCGGAGGGGAGTACGACTGTAGGAGGGTTTACTGGTTCGTCTGCCGTCGCCGGAGAATAACAGCAGGTGTGGGTGAGTAGAGGGATGGCTAGGCCAGCGATGGGAGTACGGTGGGGCGGTGAGGCCTACGCGGCAGCAGAGCCGGCCGCGGGGAGGAGGGAGCAGGCAGTCCCGCCGGCGCTTGTTTGAGCGGCTGGAGCAGGAAGAGCAGAGATTGAAGAAGCACGACGGCCGTTGGATGGCCATCCAACAGTCACTGCTTGTGCGTCAACCTTTTTTTTAGGAAAGCCTCAAATCTGTGGAAAACAGCATACAACCCATTTGCCGTTATTTCTAATAATTTACAGCCCATTTGCTAATTATTAAGGTTTTTTTTGGAGCCCATATTCTTTTTGTTAGCATTATAGCCCATATTGTGGCCATGGTTAAAAAATTATACGAAATTTTGCATATTTCGGTGCGGTCCGAACTGTTTTTAATCCCAAAATTTTGACTCACATTGAAACTGATTTAAAAAATAAATGTACATCAATATAAAATCCAACAAATTCTCCACGCATAAAAATTAATGTAATTTAAAATCTTGAAATGAAAAAAAAGATATTTGAAACTAATTGCCGGTTTGATGTGTTTTAAAAATGTACAACCCATTTCCCATTATTGATGGGCCATTTTCTGGGCCAGCCGAATGAAAGCTCTCCTCGTCTTGAAAGATTTGCAGCCCAACAGGCCTGACAAAGCGACTTAGTTGGCAAATCACAAAAGAAACTGGGCTGTGGCCGTGGACCCAGCTGTCAGCCTCTCCACGTACAGTACTCTTCCGATGGAAGTCGTTCCTTGACCACGTTGACCACGCCGCGCGGAGAGCACCATGGCGGTGGACGACGGCGAGGCCTAGGAAGGGGACGACGCAGAGCCGGGGAAGACGCGGCAGTGGAAGCCCGCGCGGAGAGGAGTACGAGGGTTCACTGGTTCGGCTGCGGTGTGAGCCTGCCGTCGCCGCAGGGCCTGGCCAGCGGTGGGAATAGTAGGGGGCGGTGAGGCCTCCGCGGCAGCACAGCCGGCCACGGGAGGCAGGACCATGCGGCATGACCGGCGCTGATTTGGCGGCTGGAGCAAGAAGACCAGAGGTTGAAGAAGCACTACGGCCGTTGGATGGACATCGTACGGTCACCGGAGCTAGAATCATTCATATTGACTAAGTTGACAAAGCCCTTCGTCCCCGTCAACTTAGTAGGCCCACAAGTCAACCTCCCACCAAGGTGGGTCCCAGCTAGCAGGGGGAGTATTCATTTTTTTGTGCGTAATAAGGAGGCACTTTCGGTGGGACTGAGCTGACAGCGGGGGGAACATTTTTTCGCGAAATACGGTGGCCCGTCAGGTGGGTCCCAGCAGTCAGGGGGCAAACGTTTTTTCGCAAGATACGGTGGCCCGTCCACTGGGTCCCTGCGGTCAGTTGGAGGAATCATTATTTTCCGCGTAATAAGGAGGCACTTACTTGCTGCGGCCATGGACCCAGCTGAGACTCTCCACGTACAGTATACTTCCGATGGAAGTCGTTCCTTGACCACGTTGACCTTGCCGCGTTCCGTTGCATGCATGCGTCCATGGGCGTGGTGCGTCCCCACTGTCAGCCTCTCACGTACAGTCATCTTCCGATGACTCTCGGTTGTTGACCACGTTGGCCACACCGTGCCGAGCGCACCCAGACTGGAACGACCCGGAGATGGGGAAGACGGGGCAGTGGAGTCGCAGATGGAGATGAGTGGGAAACTTCACTGGTTCGGGTGCGCGGCAGCACAGCCGCGGTGCCGCCCACGGGAGACAGGAGCAAGAACAGAGGTTGAAGAAGGAGCACGGCTGTTGGATTAACATCCAACGGTCCAGCTGCTAGAATCATTTGTTGATTAAGTTGACAAAGCCGTGCGTACATGTCCGCTTAGTAGGCCCACAAGTCAGTCACCAAATCTGACGGATCCCAGCTGTCAACGGGATGAATAATTTTTTCCGCAAAACAAGGAGGCACTTCCTTCCGTGCAAAGATACAGCCGGTGGGTCCCAGCTGTTAGGTGGAGGAAACATTTTTTCAGCTTAATAAGGAGGAACTTTCCTTGCGTGCGACCATGGACCTCGTGGGTCCCAGCCGTCAGGCTCTCCACGTACAGTCCTCTTCCGATGACTCTCGTTTGTTGATCACGCCGCACCGAACGCAGCGAGGCGGTGGACGACGGCGAGGCGCCGGACGGGAACTGCTCGGAGATGGGAAAACGCGGCAGTGGAGTCGCAGATTGAGAGGAGGAGAAGGGTTATAACTGGTTCTGTTGCGGCGTGGGGCTGTAGTCTGTGGAGAATAACAGGAGGTGTCGAGGGATGGAGGGATAGCCTGGCCGGCGGTGGGGTAGCGCTTCACAGCGATGCGTGCTAAGCAGAGCCGCTAGCCGCCGGAGGCCGGACCAGGCGGTCCCGGCGACGCTGGAGGAAGAAGACGAGAGATTGAAGGTGCATGCCGGCCGTTGGATATAAATCCAATGGCTGTGGATGACACAATCATTTGTTGACCAAGTTGACAACGCCCAGCGTAGGCTTCGACCTATTGGCCCACATGTGAGCCTGCAAAAATGTGGCATATATTTAACCCATGTTTTCTAGAATGTACAGTCCATTTGCTGGGCTGGGTGAACAAATAATTTCACGTCAATCAGGCCCATTTATATTTTCTAAGAAAACCCAGCCCATTTGCACTTCCTTGAAATACACGTATTAGGTGGGCTCGTTATATATATAATGTTATGTTAGAAGGAGTAATTAATATCAAAGAATAAACCGGAGAGGCACATTCTATATATATATAATTAAGAAATTAGCGAGTTGTTGCTCAAAATAAAAATGAGCGCGTTATTATTAAATTGGTCCTTAAAATCTTCGCAAGCTTTTGTACGCAATCACCAGGATTTTCCTTGCCTGTGAGTAAAAAACAACCAGGATTTTCCTTGCCAACTTCCATTAAACATTTACTTTTATAAGTTAATAACACATGGGATGTTTTTATAATGTATATATAAGTCTCTATAAAATATACGATAATAGTAATAATATAAATATATATAATGTGGTTAGAAGGGAAAACATTTGGACACATCATTACTTTTATAAGAGACCTGCGTTTTATACCCCACAGTAGGCATACTAACAAGTTCACACACAAATACAACAGAAAAGGTAAACATTCATATCAAACTCAGGTTCACAGGACTCGTTCATATTCATAGCCAACATTCACTATGAACAACTCGAAAGATTCATATATACACAAGCTCAGCATATCTATGCATCCAAATGATTGATAGATCACACGACAATATTCATACATAATTCACAAAAATATTCAGATATACACATGTTCAGTATGTTTATGCATCCAAATGATTGAGATCACAGCCAATATGATCCATGGATGAACTTTAATTACCTAGGGTACAGACTGGTAAATGGTGTTCAATCGGAGGTACTTCTTGCTAAAATTAGTTCTTGTACAAGTAAACTTTCGAGTACATAAGAGGCAGCACAGACAATCTGAACTTTGCTTGTAGGTTTATCCTCAAATAGTGGCCTCGTGCCGAGGGAGGTTTGAGCAACTTGGCCACTACTTTCATCCAACTAGTTTACTGGATCATCTTGGTCTTGTATCTCGCCAAAATTCTACATTGCAGACGAGAAAGGAGGCGGTTGAGAAAATGAACCACCCAAATTTTTTGTGCAGTTCAACTGAAATGGAGCATCCTTGGCGTGCAGACTGATTAAGTGCCAGATGAATATACGCGTCAACCAACTTGTCCGGAATCTTTAGACTCCATGCCATATAGTTCGCTACCATATGTGCCGATAACCAAAAGGCACAAGTTGGGACCAAAGACTGGACTGCGTTTTTCTGGGCTATGCACCAAGCAATATTTTTGGCGTTCACTCTCCTAATACTTGGAGTTTGACAATTGGTTGACGCCGGTTGATACTCGAATGAATATAGGCACTTCTTGTCAACATCGATGCTTGTCTGAGTGAACTTTGGAGTACATAGCAGCATCATAAGTACCTGTCCATCTGATCATTTTGTGCAGTTCTACTGAAATCACCCGATGTAATGATTTGCCTGCGAGTTCAGGCTCCAAATTACTCCTTTATGAAATCGGCAAACAGTAACACAATACCAAATTACCAATACATATGACAGGCACAATAATCAGGATAAAGACCAGTACCAACCTGTGTGAGGTAGCATATCAATTACTATTTCCTTTGACTGGAAGCCGAGATAAGCCAAGCGACTGACAGCAAAGGAAGAAAGCAAGCGGAGATTAGCGACTGACAAGAAAGGACGGAAGCTGTCGAGGCAATGAAGCACCCAAAGATTTTGTGCAGTTCCACAAAAATCGAGCATCCCTGTTGGCACATATATTGAGAGAGTGAGATTACTATAATAGTGGGACTAGTTGATGAAACATACACTAACAAATAGAAGCACCCTCATTATCTTAATGGGTAAAGTTAGCAACATAGTAGTCTTGCTTAAAGATTTATTTAATCAGTGCCAATTAGCTCAACTCAACACTCAAAGCATTGCCATTTATCATAGGTTGCAAAACTTTAACGTGCAAAGATAAAGGAGTTTCTCATGACAGTAGCATGATACAAATAGAGATGACAGCAAACTAATATGGATGAAGGCCTTAGGCCCGTACCAACCTGAGAAAAAAAGCTTATTCATGTAGTCCCATAAGAGATGATAAAGCACTCACTGGAATCACACAATAGTATATATATTTTTGTGCACTTCAAATGTATGGTTGAAATCACTCTTGTTTACCAGTGCTGAGATTATATCGAAAGATTATCAAGAACTTCCAGCAGAGTTAAAGCACTGGCTGGGATATAGTTCATTGTATTGTCTTGTGTAGTTCCACTAAAATGTATGATTGGCACAACATGATCCCTGTTTGCACAAGTAGGAACAAGGTGAAACCTTCATTAGCTTAGTGAGAAAGGATAGGAAGACATTAGCATATTACTCAAACAGTAGCATCAAATTCATGATGGACAATACGCAAAACATTGCCTCATTGAACCAATGGCAATAAATTGACATGCAAAACAATAGCACTATTATGTCATGACACTAATAATATTCCCTCCCTGCTCCACCACATGATTCACCTCCATAGACAAACATACACACGTACATGATTCAGCATAGGGTCCTACTAAAGATTTGTTTAACTCCAACAGGAAAATTAGGCAGTAATAAATTAGTGGTACTTAAGTACTCCTAATTAATTAAGTGAGACAGCAGAAGTGGAAGGGCTCCCAGGAGGATCGTCTCACATGTAAGGTAGTCGTTGCCGAAGCCCTTGAATGGCCCCGACTGAGGCCTCTGGCTTCAGCAAGATCGCCTTGGCACTGGTTATTCTTCTTCTTCTTCCTCTTTATGCTTTGTTTCTCTTTCTCCTCACCAGTTGGTGAAACCAAGTACATGATTGGCCTTCTAATTCAGAATTGGTTTTGTCAGTGAGGGAGTACAAGTGTACTAGTAAAAACAACATTATTTTCTCATGGCAGTCGGAAAATAGAGATGAACACATGCATTAAATATCATTCTTACCTAAAGGAAGGTTATGGCGCCAATATGGATGATGAGGATTGGAACACAGATCTCCCTTTGTGCAGTTCCACCAAAATGAACCAACTGTTCCATTCTGACATTCCAGTTAAACAGCACAAAAGTCACTTCTGAACTGAGGGTGCACCAACAGTCAAGCAGTCCAGCACCATGTACGTAAACATGGGCATAAAGTGGTGATTCATAGTTTGTTGCCCCGAGAAACAAACATTCAAGAAACATATCTGGGTTGGTCCCATTTTTGTTCACTCTAGCCACCTACTCCTATGTGTGGATAGAAAATCTAGTCCTGGTCATACCACTGTGTACAGCGTTACCCCTATATTTCCCTTTTCGACCAAGAGACCGGTTGGATGACCAGCCTGTACTACTTTCACTCCCTTTCCTTCCTGTTTGTACCAAGTCTGATGTGTACATACTAAATTCCCCCACCCCCACTTTATTTCTTGTTTGAACCAAGTACTCCCTCCGTCCGGAATTACTTGTCATCAAAATGGATGTGTCTAGAACTAAAATACATCTAGATACATCCATTTCAATGACAAGTATTTTCGGACGGAGGGAGTACAAGATTCGACTCCATGAAGTAGCTTTACCTCTAACAATAGAAGAAAAAAAATGTGACGTTGGACCATCTGATCGAGAGGGGCTGAGAGGTAGAAAATGATGCACATGCAGCGACGTAGTGAGCTGGGGAAGTAGAGCTAAGGCGGTTTTGAACGAAGATATACCTGAAGGTCGTCGGGATGTGGATAGGTGGGCGGCGGGAGGCCGGATCCGCCCACAGGCAACGACGAAGGGATCAGAGGACCTCCCGCGCCGGTGCTCGGCCAGAGATAACGGTGCGGCCGGCAGTGGGTCTCCTCCCTCACTGTCGACGACGGCCTAAATGCTGCCCCTCCTCCCCTTCACCGGCGGAGGGGGATACATCCGGATCTGTAACCAGCGGTGAGGATAGAAAGCCAGTGTTTTTTGAAGGGAGAAAGACAGTGTTACTACCCCTATCTTGTTTAGATCTGGAGAGGATGAGAGTGTGTGAATAGAGCAACCCTAGCAAGCAAGCGCGGAGGCTCCGGCCTATATATACGTAGTGGGGTAGTTTTCCTTTTTCACTCCATCAAAACAATCGTTTAAAATTGTGTACTACTACATGCCAGGTCGCCTTTTTTTAGTTGTTGATTGTTTTTTGAGATAGCTACCCGCTTGTTCCAAGTGGTGTTACGGTGTGCCAGGTCGCACTTTGTATCGTTCAAGTCTGGTACTACAAGTCCCTCCATTAAATGAACAACCAACCCCTCGTAAAAATTGTGAACAAGCCCACGGTTAAAATTAGCGCAAACGTGGGTTGCCCCAACATGCATTATTATTTATATTTTCTACTCCCTTCGTTCCTAAACATAAGTCTTTTTTATAAGCCACACCTAAGACAAGAATTTTTTTATTAGCAGTGAACCCCACATGTCATAGACACAAAAATTATGGCAAGATTCCCTTAGGCAAGCCAAAGTGTGTCTAACAATTTGAGCAACTCAGGTTAGGCAAGTGTGGGAAAAATAATGTGGCAACATAAGACAAACATAGTCACAATCCAAACAGCCCCGTAATTTTTTGTGACATGCATGAAAATTTGGTTAGTCAAATTTATAGTCAAAATTTGGCAAGGGGCATCAAATCAACACATGCAAGTACTAAAAGGAAAGTCACGGCATGCATGCATGCGTTGTACTCCCTCCGTTTCCAAATATAAGTCTTTTTAGAGATTGCAACAAGTGACTACATACGAAGCAGAATATGTCTACTCACTACAAAAAAAAGACACATCCGTGACATTTTGGGCCGAACGAATTTTTTCTGTCATACATATGACACTTCTATGACGATAATTGTGACAAAACCCGGTATCATCATAGATGTGGTGGGCTCCTGCTTCTATGACAAAAAATCATGATAGAAAATGGGCTTTTCGTCCTGGGCGGGCCGGAGACGCAGCTGCATGACATTCTTTGGGCTTTCCATGACGGAAAAAATCGTGCTAGAAGCGAGGGGGAGGAAAATTTCGGGGAGTTCCCGGTTACGGTGGGAGGTCGGGGGCCGAGCGATGCGCGTTTCTCTCGTACACGTACGCGCGCGTGTGTGAGGCGTTGGCTCTAACTGAACCCGAGCGAGGCGTTGGGCTCTAACTGAACCCGAGCGATTGCACTGCAGGCTACGCATAACTGAACCCGAGCAATCGATCGATGGCTGTTAACTGAACCCGATCGAGCGATTCCTTCGCTACTGCTGCTAACTGAAGCCGATCGATTGGATGAACAGTGAGCGTTGCGGGAGGGGGGGGGTGGTTGGATGAACAGTGAGCGGTGGCGTTGCCTCTGGATGAACAGGACCCCGTGGTGTGGAGGGCTGGATGAACAGTAGCGCTCCAACACATGTCCGTTTCCTCCGTTTTGCGGTACGCCACACCCCTCCCGATCAACAGGACCCCCGTTTCGATCGTAGGAGGTCCGTTTCCTCCGTTTTGCGGTACGCCAGACCCCTCCCGATGAACAGGATCCCGTTTCGAACGTGGCCGGTCGAACACAAGGCCGTTTCCTCTGTTTTGCGGCACGCCAGGCCTCGTTTCCATCGCCTGTTCCGTCCAAGCCCTCCCGATGAACCCGACCACGCATTCCGTTCCGACCCAGCCGGTTGGCTCCCACGCGTTCCGTTGCCTCCCGATGAACACGACGCATTCCGTTGCCTCGCCATGAACACGACGCATTCCGTTGCCTCCCCATGAACACGACGACGACGCTGTTTCTCCGTTCTGACCCAGCCATGTACACGAGCCCTGGCCGTACGTATGCGCGAGTAGGCGTTCGAGACCTTGCCCGTATGTACGTACGTGGCCGTATTTTCTTTCTTGCACCCTGGCCGCTGTACGTACGTGTACATGCTACGTGCGCGCCTCTACTACGACACGTACGCGCTTCTACTACGACACCTGCGCGCCTCTACATCAACCAGTATATATGTACGTACACGTTCGCGACCAGAATGACAACGCTATGTACGCTTCGACCAGGTGGGTCCCGACTGTTAAGCACTTCCTTGCCTGTGAAGATGTAGCTGGTGGGTTCCAGCAGTCAGGGGGGCGAATCATTTTTTTGCCCGGACGCACTTCCTTGCATGCAAAGGTGTAGCTGCTGGGTCCCGGCAGTCAGGGGGGAATCGTTTTGTTTTTTTGCCCGGACGCACTTCCTTGCGTGCGAAGATGTAGCTGGTGGGTCCCAGCAGTCAGGGGGGAGAATCATTTTTTTCGGACGCACTTCCTTGCGTGCGAAGATGTAGCTGGTGGGTCCCAGCAGTCAGGGGGAAACGTTTTTTTGCGAAATACGGTGGCCCGTCCGGTGGGTCCCCGCTGTCAGGTGGAGGAATAATTATTTTGCGCGTAATAAGGAGGCACTTCCTTGCTGCGGCCGTGGACCCAGCTGTCAGCCTCTCCACGTACAGTCCACGTCCGATGGAAGCCATTCCTTGACCACATTGACCACGCCGCGCCGAGAGCACCAGGGCGGTGGACGACGGCGAGGCCTAGGAAGGGGACGACGCGGAGACGGGGAAGACGCGGCAGTGGATGCCCACACATAGAGGAGTATGAGGGTTCACTCGTTCGGCTGCGGTGTGAGGCTGCCATCGCCGCAGAATAATAGGGGGTGTGGGTGCGTAGAGGGATTGCTTGGCCAGCGGTGGGAGTAGTAGGGGGCGGTGAGGCCTCCGCGGAATCACAGCCGGCCACGGGCGGCAGGAGCAGGCGGCACGACCGGCGCTGCTTTGGGCGGCTGGAGCAAGAAGACTAGAGGTTGAAGAAGCACTACGGCCGTTGGATGGACATCGTACGGTCACTGGTGCTAGAATCGTTCATATATTGACTAAAGTTGACAACGGCCTCCATCCCAGTCAACTTAGTAGGCCCACAAGTCAGCCTCCCACCAAGGTGGGTCCCAGCTAGCAGGGGGTATTCATTTTTTGTGCGTAATAAGGAGGCACTTCCGGTGGGTCCAAGCTGACAGCGGGGGGAACGTTTTTTTCGTGAAATACGGTGGCCCGTCCTGTGGGTCCCAGCAGTTAGGGGGAAACATTTTTTTTCATGAAATACTGGTGGCCCGTCCGGTGGGTCCCTGCTGTCAGGTGGAGGAATAATTATTTTTCGCGTAATAAGGAGGCATTTCCTTGCGGCTGCTGTGGACCCAGCTGTCAGCCTCTCCACGAACAGTACTCTTCCGATGGAAGTCGGTCGTTGACCACATTGACCACGCCGCGCCGAGAGCACCACGGCGGTGGACGACGGCGAGGCCTAGGAAGGGGACGACGCGGAGCCGGGGAAGACGCGGGAGTGGAAGCCCGCGCGGAGAGGAGTACAAGGGTTCACCGGTTTGGCTGCGGTGTGAGGCTGCCGTCGCCGCAGAATAACAGGGGGTGTGGGTGAGTAGAGGGATGCCCTGGCCAGCGGTGGGAGTAGTAGGGGGCGCTGAGGCCTGCGCGGCAGCACAGCCGACCACGGGAGGCGGGAGTAGGCGGTCCCGCCGGCGCTGCTTTGGCGGCTGGAGCAAGAAGATCAGAGATTGAAGAAACACGACAGCCTTTGGATTGACATCCAACGGTTACATCTGCTAGAATCGTTTGTTGACGTATATAATAACTAAAAAAATCTTGCATACGCGTCAACTAAACAGGCCCACAAGTCAGACCACTCCCTCTTTTTTTAATAATTTATATATAGCTCATGGCAACTTCTTATGCAATTTATTGCAGTCTTTTTTTGGTTGGCCAGTGCCAATTTCGCATATTTCTGTGGGTTCCAAACTATTTTTAATACCAAAATGTCGAGCCAGATTTAAAGTACTTTGAAGATATATTTAAATTAGGTTAATGCCCAGTGAAATAGGAATCTGAAAATGTGAAAAAATTCAGAAATTATAAAGTAATTGCAAATTTGTCATCTGTTTTTATATTTACAACCCATTTCATATTACTTTCAAGATTTGCAGGCGTCTTGAAAGAGTTGCAGCCCATCAGGGCATAGAAAAATAAGTAGGCCTGGATTGGGTATTCTTCAGAAAAAATAAACTGGGCTCATTTTCACAAAGAAAAAATAGCTGGGCTGGTCACATGGTGAACATAAAATATAAGCCTGGGCTGGACGGGCCACAACCCAGTTCAAACCCTGCTCCGTCTCAACAATACCAAACAAAAAAAATACTGCTCGAGTAGCTACGTCCCAGGTGTCAGCCGATCTTGTGCTGTTCTCTTGTCTATTGACTATATACGCTCACAATGTCGTGGTTCCCAGATGTCAGGAAAACACTAGGAGGAAGCATTTTATTTTTCCATACGCTGACGTGGTGGGCCCCTACTGTCATCCTCTCCATGTACTTCTGCCGATTCCTGTTGTTTGTTGACCATGTTGACAACACGAGAGGGCGCCGCCGCGGCGAGCGCACCAAAGCGCGTGGAGGATGTCAGCGTTAACGATTTAGGAGACGGTGGGGCGGCGATGCGTGCGCTGAGGCGCAGCCAGCCGTGGGAGGCGGAAGTAGGCGGCCCCGCCGGCGCTTGTTTGGTTTTGGCGGCTGGAGGAAGACATGACTGAAGAAACACGACAGACTGTAAAAGCAGCAGGAGTACTTAACAACCTTAACTGAAACCAGCAGGGGCACATAACAACCAAAGCTGAAAGCAACGTGGTCAATAAACAGGATATTCGCTTTAGAGCCATGGAAAAGCATGAACATAATCTTCTGTCCTATTCTCCAAGATGGACGGGCCTTCATTATTTGAGACCACCCATGAATAAGTATCTTTTCACCTCCAAGGGGAATTGAGTAGGTCGACATAAACATCATGTTGTGACCAAGCGCAAGTCTGACCCGACCATGGTCAGGCATCTGTATAGGAACAATAGAACTCGGCAGTTCCCATTTCAAGAAGATCACAACTGTAAAACTGTGTATAAGCAATAGTTTATGAACAACAAATATAACAGAAAACAACTCGTACCATAAGTTTCTCGACACAGTTGGACCTGTTCAACGAGTGCAGCAGTGGCACACATATCCCACGTGGCCTTCCACCATTGAAACGCCCCACAAGGACCTCAAGACGATCAATAAAGTGTAGGAACTTGTGGATGTCGATCTAGTCAACTTCAGTGCCATTAGTAACAGCCGAGTTATTACAGAGTAACAAACGAGCAGACTGCTTAACTCTGAAAAAACCTACACGTGCCACCAATTATAAGAAAATATGAGTTAGAAGTAGCATCTTCATGAGAGATTCGTTGCTACTTCTAAAGTTAAATTGTGATTAGTTAGACAGAATAGGTGGATTAAGAAGTAATCGAGGCAACAAGCAAGAACCAAATACAAAACTAACATGGATGAACAATTGGAACGACGTCGGGGTGGAAGATCGCAGTGAAGATGAGACGGGTTCTGCTATTTCCATCAACATTCGTGCGCCAACTTTCAGTCGGTAACACTTGAGAAAGTTTATCCAAGTTTGGCCATAAAAAAAGCAGCGATCTTCTTGGTTCATGAACCCAACTCGGAACTTATATCCATGGCTTGTCTTCACTGTGACCATTAAACTAGTGTATTCAGTTATGGCAAGGCCGAGCATCTTGAGTACATGTGTTCTGGCAGAGCAAATAATACACTGCAGGAAAAATAATATGAGAACACAGCATGTTCAAAAAAAAACCCCACCCTCCCGGATAGAAAAGAGGATTCTAGGAACATACTGTGCGCGTTTCAAAATGCTGTGTTAGGATGAGAAGGAACAAGTGTGGCGTCTCGCCGAGGGCGCAGAAACCTGTAGGGTCCTCACACTTTGGGCACTGCAAATGAAACACACTAGATTCAGTAGGAAGAAAAATGCATCAACGGCGGCGGCTGCCATCCTAGGATTACCTGCGACCAAGGGACATGGATTTATCAGGGATGGATGAAGAATTCGTACCTGGTTCTCCATGAGAAAACCCTATGCAATCGCCGAGAGGGGGTTTTCTCTGTAAACAAGCAGACGAGGGAGAAGGGGATTCAGGCCCAGTGAAATATAGCCGCTTCGTCCATCCAGCTTACTGCTAATGCTGGAAAGGGGGGGGGTTGTGATTTGATGGCTCATTGGGCATTACTGCGGCGCTACGACCGGGGTGTGGCTACCGTGAAGTTGTGCACTCTAATTTGTGCATATGGCACGTGGACCCCGCTGTCGGTTGCCCCACATATCAGCGAAAGGAAGTAGAAAGACAGGAGTAACTAGTTACACATAAATATATTTTTTGACAGAGAGATACTCCCTCTGTAAAGAAATATACAAATCTTTTATATCACAGGCTCACCTTGCCGAGAAATATACTCCCTCTACAATGCACGGGCATTATGGGGGTTCAGCTTTTTTATGGGGGTTCAGCTGAGAATATAATACTCAGATAGGCTCGCGGTTCTGGACTTTGGGCCGCAGGCCGACCCTGCATGTTTGGGGCCCATGTGTTCTACCTCAGCGTTTTTCATATTGCAAGCGATCGGTACGACGCTGGTTTTAGATGCTGTCGCAAGGCGAATACACAAAATTGAATAAAGCACGGCAACTGTTGGAATGAAATCGAATGACAGTTCCTAACCAGCAATCAGAGTTGCAATTCTATCAATGATATACCATGTGATAAATAATACTGTCGTACTACTTATACACACAGGACACTTGTTTCACCATGCTAGATTATTACATCAAAATCTCTCGGAGGATAGATCAGTTCGGCAGTTGCGTGCTGCTACTGAAGAATTTCAAAGTTGATTTGGACCAGCTCTCCTTGCCGAGAAAGTTCAATTTTGACATCATCCCCTACCGCAAGATATGATTTAGATTTGAACCTTGACCATCCTTTAGCATCAATCATCATGCGACCATCCTTTGTACTTACGGTATATTGAGCAGGTTCATTCACACCATGGCTGCGCATGGTAAGAGAAACTTGGCCGCGGTCGCGCGGATTGTTGAATGACTCCCTCGTTGCTCTAGGAATTCTCTATTTGCAAACAAGAAGACATACCCAAACAGTTAGATCAACACAGTGAATCATGTGAAACAACATGGAAAGAAAAAAGAATGAAGCAATTGGGCGGCCAATGCTTACCAAGAAGGTGGACATGTCGGTTTTTGTAAGGACTTTGGTATATGAAGTGCGAACTGCAGCCCAGTCTGTTGCCGGTGCAACTGCACGGGCCGGAGCAGATGCAAGTGCAAGTGTTGGTGTAGGTGCCGAAGCCGCCGCTGCTGCCGGAGATGGTGCTCCTTGTAAAGCTGGTGCCGGTGTCGATGCCCGATCCTCCGATAAATCAGACTGATCCGCTGACGTGGTCGGTGCCCAATCCTCAGCTGGATCAGACTGAGCTACTGCCGCTGTCAGTGCTAGAGCAACTGCCGGTGCTCGATCTGTGCGAGACAGCGGTGATCGTGTCTAGTCTACTATGATCAGCTTTCTAACTTGACTAGGATCCGTGACCGTGATCCAGTTTTTTTCTTCATTTCTTTTAAACGCGAGAAGGACTAATTGTGGCGTTTTTGTTAAACCAAACTGCAGTTCATCATACGGATTCAGCTTGTACTCAGACAACAGACTGATCCAATTTTTTCCAGTAATATAAGTGATGGATAGTGCCTTCGTTACTGACACGACATAAGAAGTGAAACCTGCAAAAATAGCCATCGTAGAGCAAACCAAACGGTTTATTCTGTGATGAATGTCACATGGCAAAACCTGCATCGTAAAATTGCAGGAAAAGAAAGAAAACATGACATTAAATCAATAAGATTTAGACAGTAAATCAATAAGATTTACTTGATGTGACACGAGTGAATCCTTACCAGGAAATCACTATGTTGAAGTACTAAACAGAAGATTGATCGTCCAACTACGTGTGGCATGCAGGGGCCCCGCCTACTCCCACAAGCAGGACAGTCCAAAGGTCGTGACAAATCGTATGGACTGAACATCCATGGGACTGGAAATCCTGGTGGGTGCGATAAACCCTGCAATGCATACAGATATTGGAGTGTAACCATAATTGATAAACCGTCCTCACAAAAAATATGATCTGGATACTTCAAAATATACAGACTGAATTGAGTGGACAGACATTAACATAGACCGTTCACACACCAAAAGCGGCAGTACTAATAAACAATACATGGTTCACAAACACAAATCAAGTACTGAACAATAGTACTTACTACAGACAAGCAAAGTTGCACTAACTAAACTCTGCAGACTATTTCTTGCCACCGACCTACGGGATGAACCCCGCATAACTGACTAGGCCATGGACTTCGTGTAAGATGTCTACATGCACCATCACCATCTTGTCAACCTTGGAGAACCTAACAGAGTGGTCTTTCCACTCATAAACATGATGATGCAGACATGCCGCATCAGATTTGTTGGGAAGCTTTACAAGAACCACACCCTTCGTAATCGAAGGCACAGCCAGGAAATTGTTGTGGTCAAGTACAGCCTCGAGAACACGCCTGACAACAATGCTACAGGAAAGCACTAGTTCAGGACACGTGGCAACAAGGACACAGCAGCTGGATAGTTCAGCAGTAGAACTCATCATCAGGTCTTCCAGTTCACGCGGCATGACTTTGAGAACTTCATCTCCACCGCGGACCTGGTTCTAGTTCAAACAGAAACCATATTTTATTACTACCTCCGTTCAGAAATATAAGATGATTTTCGATATTATACTCCATATATGACTACATATACGCACAGAAATGAGTGAACAAAGACACTAGAACATGTCTTCAAAGGCATGAGAGCAGAGGGATTACATGCAATATCCATAACACAAGTTACTGAGGCAAATATACCCTCTTAAAAGGTAGCATTGATGTTCATAAAGTACTCCCTCCGTCCCAAAATTCTTGTCTTAGATTTGTCTAGATACGAATGTATCAAGTCACATTTTAGTATTAGATACATCCGTATCTAGATAAATCTAAGACAAGAAATTTGGGACAGAGGGAGTAGTTGAAAGTAATCTATAAGAAATCAGTGTCAACCTCTCGCATGTTTTGGTCAAAAGAGGAATTTAGAACCGTCATTTGGCACACTAAAATCACATGCAAGATCACCCAGAAAGTTGTACTACCAGTACTAGTACTGCGTGTTAGATGAAAAAACACGATCAAGATCAAGAAAAAGGTCGTCAACAAGAGACATTACCTGGACTTGCTTAATGACGGATCCCGGAGAGGGGGGCTTGGACAGGGCGATGGCTTTGAGCTTGTCTGCGGTAGTCTCAGCGGGGTGCTTGCGCTTCTTCGTACCATGAGCCTCGACGGTTTTGGCCAGAGCCATAGACATCACGTCGGCCGGTGCTCCGGCGTCCATCCAAGAGAGGAAGCTGAGAGAGAAGAGTGAAAGGAGGAACGAGATGAGGGAGAAGCGAAGTGAGTGGGGGTTTTCTTCAAGAGAGGAAGCTGAGAGAGAAGAGTGAAATGATGGTTGCTTCGTCCGTCCAACTTACTGCTGGAAAGGAGGGGGTTTTGTGATTTGACGGCTCATTGGGCATTACTGCGGTGGTTCGATCGGGGTAGTCTACCGTCACTCTACTACGGAGTAATTTAGTGGATGGCTGGTGGACCCAGGTGCTGGCTGTCCCACACGTTGGCGAAAATGAGTAATTTAGTGCATGGCTGGAGGAGGATCCGCACGGTAGAGCGTGTCCACTATTTTTCTGAAGAAAAAAATGATTACAGCAAGCGTTTCCACTCTTACGACGGAGGAGTGCGAAACACGGCAGCCACTTGAACATACACAGTGCTCCTACTACTAGGCACGTGCAGTGGTTCATACGTCAGTACTACACAATCTTGTTGCTAGTGTAGTAAGATATGCCGATAACAAATGATGTTGTGCGCATGTCAACTACTCCTATATGTAACATAGTACCGCTTTTTGACTGTCCGGTCGAGAATGAACGGTGAGATTAATGTTAATAGAACTAGGTCCACAGCGCACGGAGAGTACGGTGCTACAGTACTCCACGAAACATGAACCATATGAGGCACAAATAGTGTTAGGCAGGGTGTATGAAGGGTGCACGGGATGGGAGCAAAAGTTCCCTTGTCGACCCACTTTTGGGTGTTTGGCAGAGTGCATGAAGGGTGCATGAGTCCACACTAGTAGGTTGACAAAAATACACGAAGAGGAAACAACTATATTGAGATGAGAATGCAACCAAACACACCCACACGCTTTGTGCTACAGTGACTGATCTGCACCGTCTGAGTTTGATCCAATGGTCATGTTGCGCCGAGACATGGACATGCCCATGCAGAGGGTGCCTAAACACCACCGAAGTCCCTCTGCTTCTCGAGGCGCATGACGTTGGTGATGCAGGGTGCAACCGCCAGCAGAGCCCGCTCCCGGTCGATGGGAGCTAGCTCGTCAAAGACGGCGTCCAATGGCACGAATGGATTCCGGTGACGGAGCCTTGAAAGGATTCGCCCGGCAATGGCGACGGCAGCGCGCAACCCCTCCTTGTCCAGCTCAGCCCCCACCATCGCGCGGAGACGGCTCAGCTCCTTGGAGATATAGATGAAGAAGGAGACCAGGTCAGGAAGCCGCAGCTCGTTGAAGTCGACCGGGTGGTCGAACGGGTTTAGCCCGACGGCCGGCATCATCGTGCTGGCACGACGGTAGGCATCGCGCAGCCGCAACACGTGCGTGGCAACTTGGTTCACCAAGTGGCTGAGGCGATCCTAGACCTCATCACGATCGGCCCGCTCGCGCTCCAGCCGGCTCCCCTGACGGCCTATCGTATCTCCCGCTTTCTGCAGCAATGCCGCCGAAGCCTCGAGCATCTTTCTGGTGGACGCCTGCCGCTTTTGAAGCTCCGTGAACTCCCGCACATAACGGAGGAGCATGGCACTCCTCTCCTCCTTGAGCTCACGGAGCTCCACGTCCTTGGCCCTGAGCTCCGCATCCTTGACATGGAGCTCCTGTGTCAGGCGCCTCACCTCGGACTCCGTGGTCTGCTGCGCCGCCATGGCACCAGGTAGAAGCAATGGGGAGAGGAAGCAAAGGGGGCGAAACGGCTGAAAGGCAATGCAATCTACGGGAAGGCGGAGGGAGCGGGGAATCTTTTGGTTTTCACCACGGTAAAACACCAGTCGACGACTTCTCACATCAGGGAGCAGTGGGTTTTTACAGGCGGAGTCATCGTGACTAATTGCTGGCGCGCCTGCTCCCGTCAATCAAAAAATTAAAAATCCTGCCGCACCCAAACACCAGAGCAACGTCGCGGTGGATATTTAAATTTACCTCGCCGGCAAGTAGATAAAAAAAGGGGTGAAAAAATAAATGTGGCGGCGGCCTAGCTAATCGGTCGAACTAGCCCAACTAGGTAGCCACCGTGCTTCACTGATGTACTCGGCGGGAAAGGTGGTCTTTCGTGATTTGACGACTCATTTACTTGCTTCGGCGCTACGACCGAGGAGGACCCAGAAAACGCGCGGTAGGGCGTCCCACGTCAGGAAGAATATATGCATGCACCACCCGGGAGGACCCCGAAACCGCACGGTAGGGTGTGCCACGTCTCGGCACGGAGGAAAAACATGCGTGTAAAACATACTTTATCAGACATAGTACCTATGGTTCGACCTCGGGACCCAGCCAGTCGGTCGAAAACACCCCACTAGCCACACAGCTTCATCATGCAAACGTGGCACGGAGGATAGATGTGGTTAGCTCCATCTCGACCAGCCACAACGTCTCTTGTTCTAGGCGATTCTTCTATTTTCCAAGCCTTTTTTTAGTTGTAACACCACGGCAAGCTAGCGCCGCTCTTCGTGTGTGCCCGTGCAAAGGTTAGACGATGGAGAGAAGAGAGATTGAGATCGCAGACCTGGGACCCACCAGTAAGTGAGACAACGGTCATGCACGTGTTGACGAGGCACTCCCTCTACTCTACTCAACGCAAGTACTGTATAAAATCAAGTTATGGGACAAAGCCAACAACCATTCGTTTTTTCAGGCTATCGACTTACGCTTTGTAGTCCAGGTTGCCAGTTCGAATCTCATCTTTCATGTTTGCTAGTTTTAGGTCCAAATTTGATTAATGACAAGTGGGACCCCCGTGTGTTGTTCCGATATTTCAGTGTAGGATGGTTTTTTTGAACAAACACTTTGCGCAGTTAGACAAGTAATGGCACGAGTTACACGTATTTTGCAAGTTTACGAACAAAAATGACAGCGGCATGGAATATCACATCCACCCCGCAGCTTAGATACTATGGTGATACGAGTTTTTACGCCGTTGGAAGTGAGATCCAATGGCTTGGGAGTAGTCTTTGCAATTATGCGCAATTTCCAAACTCTCCAAAGGTTTTTTTTGCAAATAATACATTCAGGCCTCGTGTGTGCCGCTGCATCTTCGATCCAACGGCTCCCCGGTGCTCATATTAGGTGCTCCCCGTAGCTTAATTATCCGCTACGGTCATATGAGCATCTAGGTCGTATGATCAGTGATCAGATGGCACATGCGTAGTACTTGTACTTTCCGCGCATTTCCCAAACACTATCAGTCGTATATTGCAAAAACATTCAAACCTCCTACTGTGGGCCGTTAGATCTCAGTGAACTCGTATCACCATAGAATCTACGGTGCGGGAGCACCTCATACTCTCCCGTGCGAGAAAACATAAGGTGCTATCGCAGCTTGGATGCTACGGTGATACGAGCTTGGAGGTTGTTTGATCTGAGATCCAATGGCATCTGAGCAGTCTTTGTGCTTGTAAGCAGTGGCTGAACTCTTTTGGGGCTTTTCTGCAAAAAACCATTCGAACCACCGAGGAGATGTTGGGTCACAAATCCAATGCCTCCGAAGAGCTTGTATCACCAAAGCATCTAAGGTGTGGTAGCACATGATATTCTTACATACAGGAGAATATGATGTCCTCCTTCATCTTAGATGCTACGGTGATACGAGCTTCGAGGTCGTTGGATATGGGATCAAAGGGCATCTAAGTAGTTTTTGTACAAATTGTGTGCAATTCTCAAACTCATCAAGGTTTCCTGCAAAGATATTAGGACACATCATGTGAGCTGCTATATCTCAGATCTACAAGCTCCAAGCAACTCGTATCGGCATATAGCATCTAAGGTATGGGGGCACATGATATTCTCCCGGGGAGGAGGGGTGGGGGGTGCACAACCAATCGGTAGTTGGGAGGGTGGGGACAAATATAATCTAAACAACCCTAAACAGAGCTCCACAATTTTATCTAAGGTCGAGGGGTTGACCCCCGACAATCATAGCTCCGCCTAAACACAACATTTGCATGTACTGTAGTACTAGACTTAATATTCGTGTTTCAGTTTCATGTTCATTTTAAATATTGAACCGAGGACCATGGATGTCTTACATTTTACTCCCTTCGTTCCTAAATATTAGTCTTTTTAGAGGCTTCAAATGGACTGGCACATACGGATGTATATAGACATATTTTAGAGTCTAGATTCACTCATTTTGCTCCGTATGTAGTCACTTGTTGAACTCTCTAAAAGACTAATATTTAGGAGTAGAAGGAGTATTTTTGAATTCATGTCATACATGCATGGTTTGGAAAAATAGATGCACTATACTTATTGGATTGTTGTTGTGTTCGTGCGTGTGTGTCTGTGTGTGTGTGTGTGGTCATATGCTTGATACATACAAAGTTTTCTCACCTCCATATTGTTCATCTTTTAAATTTGAATTTGCATTGGAAAACTTACTAGGGATACCATGAAATGTGAAATCCATGTTGATATCACTATATCACAAACTCACTCTAATTCAACAACTCGTCATAAATCAATTACCACGTTGAGATTAGTATTTGCAAGGAAAATACGGGTATTGTAATACACATAGATTCGTTCGGCAATTTAAAAGGTTCCTTTCGTATTCTCGAATGGTAGGACCCAACGGCGTACCAGCCAGACCTTGGCTCGTCTTGATCCTAAAAAAACCGGGCTCGTGTCCTTCGGTGGCGTGCGTGGTACGCACATTAGGCAACCCCAACCAGTCGAGCATCAGCGTTTCAAGTCGAAATATCTGGCGGCCAGAATTCCAGCCCTAGGAAATTCCCCTCATGTCCCCGGTCCATAATGACTACCGATGAACAACGGAGGGATGCTTTAGTAACTAGACAACGTTACCTACCGTGCCGAGCACGGTTCAATTCCCTCGGTCGCCGCTCGTCAAGGTCACCCATCAACTGCATTGCCTAGTACTACTACTACTACTACTACTACTACTACACCAGGATGAGCACAGAATTGAGCCCGTTTGTTCGTGCCTAGTACTTGAGTTAATATATCAGGCAATGCACTGGTACGGAGGGATTATCCTTTTACTCTGCATATATAACTTGTCTGAAGTCTAACTAAGCAAAAATTTTGACCAAATCCTTTGTTAAGAAATACAACAGGACAGATGTACGGCTTGAAAATTTATTGCATGATGCAGGTTATGATATTGTTTCGAATCCTGGATCTTAAATTTCAGAAAATCCAAAAGTGAGCATAAATTCTTGAAACTAAGCATGGTCACGTGATATGGCACAAATATTACTTCGTAAGTTTTTTTCTTCAATTTGAGACAAGCTGCTTATGACAAGTTGCACAAATGAAGAGCCAAGGTATTTTCGAACAAAGACCTGTCACGTTAAGGCGAACGCTTTCACTATTGAAACCGTGGGCGTTTACGTGCCGCCATGAGTCCCCACTTCTCATCAGCAGGTGCCATCCGAGCAAGCGTGTGAGTCGACGGGAGGCGTGCGAGCAGACCGCTGCGCCGGCTATCAGGGAGGCGTGCGAGCAGACCGCTGTGCAGGCTCACCGGGAGGCGAGCCCTTTGACCAGGCTCCGCCACCCACCGTCGTCCCAACTGCTCCCACTTTTAATGTTGCCGGTGCCGCAGTTTAAAATCAACCCCGCACTACCCAGTATCGCTACAATCCTCTCTCTTCCTCTCCGATTCTCCTGTCCTCTACCTCCAACTAGCCTGACCTAAACGTACGCCATGCCGCATCACGATGGTCTGCCCTTAGTGTTCCAGTTTCCTGAGGAAGACACCTAGCCGAAGTCTCAAGAACATAAGGCGCTTTGGGACGAGGTTGAATTGGCCTTGCTGGAAGACGCCGCGCCTGTCCCCGCTCTCGTTCCGGCTCCCGTCGCCCCGACTGCGCCAGCGCCCATCCCCGTGGCATTGATGGGCTGGGAGAGGCACATTGTCGCCGAGCTTGATCCCACGGGGTTCCACGAGGTCCCCGCCGACTTTCGCGCGCCCGTGCACCTGCCAGCGCATGCGCCTGCGCGTGCAGTGACGCGCACGCCCGTGCCGGTGCCCGTGCACCTGCCTGCGCATGCACTGACGTGCGCGCCCGTGCACCCGAATGTCTCTGCTGCGCCGTTGACAGCGCCTATCCCCGCGCGGGTGCCAGTGCCCCCCTCAGCGGCATGGATGGCCGTCGTCGACCGCTTTCTTGCACCAACGCCAGTCGCCTCCTCCCGCCAGTTGACTCGCTCCGAAGTCCAGAACATTTTGGCCTTCCTTGAAGCTAGGCCAACATCCAGGAGTACGCCAACAACGGCGGAAGACGCCGCTGTCGCCGTCGGTCAGTGGCCCGACGACACACAGAGCACGGCAGAGGACCCGCTTCCCACCGCGAGACGCCCCCGCCGCCGCCGCGTAATCTAAATTTGCCATGAAAAACGTTCGGATTGCCATGCTTAAAATCCGAACGTTTATCATTTCCGTTTATTTTATATCGATCATCGTATAATTTAAAGTCGGAGTCAGACTGAACGAAATGTATGGTTTGATCGATTGAATGTTCTGCTAGAGCCGTATCAAATTAAATATAAAACGTCATCGAGCCACATGTATTCCTTGTCATCCAACGACCTAGACTGCTTCAATGTCCAGCGCTCAACACGATAGCGTGCAGTTAATTTCATGCCAAAAATAGTGCTAATCACATGACAACACGCAAATAATATCCTAGTAGTTAATATCCGCATGCACTTAATATACTTCCAAATTAACGTGCATTGCACATACACACTGACTAGTGCTGCTAGTACGTGAAACTGGTGCCGTGACTTGTGAACGCGTCCAGATATGGTCAACGGCAACATCGCCCACGAGTTCTTCCTGTTTGTCCGTGCGTCTAAACGCGGAAGGGGAGGAGAGAGAGAGCAGACATGGAACCCACCAGTAAGTGAAGGCGAATAGTACTAAAAATAATAATACATGCTATCCATTAATTAGGCTGTGGTAATGTAAAAACATTATGTGAACAAAGGGGGTACAGCAAACATTGCTATTCTACGTATGTTGCCTATTGACGTGCGGCTTGAAGGCCCGGTCGCATGTTCGATCCTTGTCCTTTATTTTTTAATTTGTATATGGGTCCAAATTTGTTTCATGACATGTGGGCCCCTCGGTGTGTAGTTTGTAGCACTTTAATTTGTGGGTCGAAATTTGTTCCATTCCAAGTGGACTATCGGTGTGTAGTTTTGTAGCTTATTTATAATAATTAAAGAGAACAACATAGTTTTTTCAATAATACCATGGTGCGACGTTGAAGGCGAGAAAGGACGTGCAAGAGAGCGATGACCAAGCCAGAGGGAAATCAACTAGGGGAGTTGCGTGGGTTGCAACGGTGTTTGGAGTAGTTGTGGGCCGAATGCTATGAAAATATAATCTAAACCGACCGGAATAAATGCCTACACAAATTAATCCAAGGTTGGAGTGCCCCTCGCAATGTAAATAGCTCCGGCTTTGTGAGGGATGGAGAGGTAGTAGCTTCAACGCGTGGAAGATACGGTGTGAGAAAGCGAGGTTAATCGAGAGACATATAGATAGAGAGACAAAGTGAGTGTGGTCCGACATTCATTGAACAAATATATATGCTCTGGAGAGATATTGTCCGATTGAGCTTTTTGGCAAGGGTAAGGGCTGTAAGATAGAGCTTGAGAGATGATCCAGTCACAGACGTGTAGATATATTTTGTGCGTGGGAGGAAGCAAGGTCAACCGATCACATAGGGTCGCTGTGCGATCGAAAGAGTGAGACGGGTTGGAGAGAGTGACCTAGATAGACGATGTGCGTGAGAGAGTATACAATGTGAATAGGTCGAAATGGGCTCAAACATGGTGATATATTGTTTTTGTCCGAGAAAGAGCGAGGTCAATCGAGACATACGGAGAGAGAGAGAGAGATTGAGTGAGCGTGGCCCACCATGAGGTCGAAAGAGTGGCGGCGGCTTGGATGGACTTACCTGGATAGACAATCTGCGTGAGAGAGTATAGAGTGTGTCGATCGAGGCCCAAACAGGGAGATATATCATTTGTGTGTGAAAGAAAACGAGGTTAAACGAGACTCAGATAAAGAGAGCGAGATTGAGCGAGTGTGGCCCGCCGTGCGGAAGGAAGAGTGAGACAGTCTCGAGGGATTGACCTAGATATACAACGTGCGTGCGTGCGCACGAGAGGTTGGGGGGCTAGATAGGCAATGCATGTATTTAGCGCGAGAGGGTGAGAGGGAGAGGGGGGAGAGAGAGAGCTCGGCATGGGGTGCAATGGCGGGTGTGTGAGGTAAATACATTTGGTAACAGAGTGGAAAAAGGGGTTGTGTAGTTGAGAGACTTAGAGATCGAAACATGGAGAGAAAGAATGAACGTGTGTTGGAAACCGATAGCTTCCTAAGGTGGTTAGGAGAGGAAGATTGACC
>NC_057814.1:519272870-519289205 GCF_018294505.1 Triticum aestivum
ACATTTGAATGTACATAGTACGAGACTTAATATCGATGTTTCAATTTGGTGTACATTGTAAGATTTGAACCGAGGACCAGGCATATGGGTAATTATTTCGAATTCGTGCCATACTAAGTTTCGAAAAGTTGACATTGACTCAATTTGTTGTGCTATTTTGTAGGTCATATGTTTGAATCCATCCAAAAGTTTTCTCACTACCATGGTGTTCATCATATACGTATGAATTTGTATTAAAAAAGTAGCGTGGATACAGTGAAATGCGAAATCCACGTTAGAATTGGAGATTGCTACGTGACACACACTCTAATTCAAATAACTAACTACGTGACACACACTCTAATTCAAATAACTAATTATGTGACACACACTCTAATCCACGTTAGCGTGGGTACCGTTTCGATTTTTTTTCAAATAACTCCTCATTAATTAATTTATAGTACTCCCTCTGTTCACTTTTATAAGACCTTGAAGACATTTCAGACAATGTGCAAAACAGTTCATTTTAAGTTGTCTGAAACGACTTACAAAAGTGAACGGATGGAGTATCTCGTTTCGAATGACTAATTATTGCAAGGAAAACACAGGCATGGTAATACATACAGATTCGTTTGCAAATGAAAGAAGATTCATTTGCATTCTCAAATGTAGGCGCACTAGGCAGACCAGGGTCCTGTCGGGGTGGACGCTGCTTCGGTGCCTTAAAGGGAATTGCCTTTGGGTCACTGACATGTGGGCCAGCCACCTGTTGGGCCCACATGTCATGGACACAAAGGCAGGTGCCTTAAGGCACCGAAGCATAGTCCTGTCGGGGTGGTCGCGTGTGTCGGACGGACGTGTAGCACCCAGCCACCCACCCCCTCCCCCCCAAAAAAAGGACGACGACAATATAAGTTCGCGCTTCCACGTTTTGGATTGAAATATCTGGCGGCCCCAATTCTAGCCCTGCAAAATCTCTCTTCTCCACCGTCCCCTTCCGCGCCCAGATTGCTCAAATCCCTAATTCGCCGCCAACCCTCGAATCGCCCCTCGTCTCGTGTCTTTCCCCACCGTCCCCCACCTCTGTGCCGGATGACGACGACGAAGACGACGGTCGCGCTTCACCACCGCACCGGAGCTACCTCATCTACGCCCTCGTCCACCGCACCGGGTGGTCCACCGACAACGTCGGCCGCCGCAACCGACGTGCCTCACAGACACCGAGTTCCACCGCATCAGGTGCGCTTCACCGACGCCGTCTCCCAGCTCACCGGGGCTACTTCACCGAGCACATCGTCGCACCTCCGCCCCCCGAGGCCGTTGGGGCTTCACCAACGGTCTTGTCCACCTCATCGTAGCGCTCTGCTGCCACTCAAGATCTGCATCCGTGCGCGGCCAGCCAACGCCAGCGCATCACCCTCAACGGCTCTGAAGTGACCCACACTCTAGCCAGGCGAGCATGCCCAAACGCCGGCCCGAACTAGGTATCCACACATCACTCCCTTGTGCACTATTCCGATGATGTTTGGATATCCTTTCACTGCTCTCTTAGCTTACACGCCTATGCAACTCTGACTTTAACTCTTATTTCTTCTGGAGATATCATCTGAAGCAAGCAATCCATTTTTTAGCGAAGCATGACGGCGCTACGGGATCTGGTACACATCCTGCAGACCCGTGTAACCTTGTAAGTATCTGTCCTCCGGTACAACATCAAGGTCGATTCCTCTTATTTGATCAACCATTCGCTGTGTCAAAAATGTAGAGGGGGATGCAAGGAGCACAAGGCCTGCACATCCAAGCAAGTGCTAACATGGACTTGTACATGGAACATCCCAAGCGCAAGCAGAGCTGCAGTGAGCCTATACAACGAGCTAGCGTAAGTCCCTGCATTTCATTTAATTCATATTGGCATTCGTGTATGATTTTAGTGCAGTGGCTGATCCACGAATTCAAGTTACCAAGGGCGAACATTTAACTTAAAAAATACGAAGGCACTTGCACTCCGGAAATCAACATAACTTGAGAAATGTGAAGCTACATGTACTTTGAAAACCAGCTAATGATCCAAAGTAGTTCAGATTATAAACAATAAATGATGCAAGCACCAAAAAACACAAAATGCAACATGGTGTACAAGGACTACAAACATGGTCTGTACCTGCTTGAATTATTTGTTCTCAGGCTGAAAATATCGAAGTGTAATTGCACGTATAACCAGTGCGCAAACTGCATATCAATATATCTATGCTGCACAAGTATGGCAATAGTTTCAAACAACAGATTAGAAAAGTATTTATGCTATGTTGTCATGATACGGGGACTTTCTGGTAGATGGCCTCGACGTTTTCTCAAGCTATGAAAATGCACTATAATTTGCTTGTCATCAATGCCTGCAAATCTCTGTCTCTCTCAACATAGTAGATCATCATTAGACACTAAATCCTTCAATGAGCTTGCAAAATGCTTGCATTAGATCCCTCATTAGACACTATATGTTCATCACCAGGAGCATGTAAAATGTTTGCATCAAATCTTTCATTAGCAGTCTGTTCATTAGACACTTCAGGCTCAAGAACAACATGAGCTTGTATGTTTGCACCGGAAACTTGATTAGATACATCCGATTCAGTCAGTTCAGTATTGATTGGGGGAGTTATAAAATAAGTAGAAATTGGTTTCATTTTCTCATAGATTCCCTACATACAAGCAGTTTTACAACACCGTTAGGTTTAACTATTGGCCAGAAATTGAAGAGTTGAATTAGATATAATCAGGGATGTGATGTACCTGCTCGTTGCGCATGCTACTCTTGCAAGCTGCGACTGTCCATTTGCGCAAGCTCGATGCCATGCCCGTGCTGCCGCCGCTGCCTCCCACGCAGGCTAGACCCAGGGTTGGATCTTCATCTTCTTGTCCTTCCGTTCGCTTGAAGCCCGGTGACCGCCCTCCAACGAGGGCGCGAGGAAGTGCTGTGTCGGTCTGTCCAGCGGCGGCTAGGTTAGGAGCGAACCAGGCTGGAGGCTGGAGCGAATGAATTGGGATTTTTCCTGCTGTCGATCGATATGGGAGGCGCTCGTTTGGGCCGCGAGCCTGCTATAGGGCCTGCCTTGCACTTATGTTATTGGCCCATCCAAATTGAAACATTTTTCTTCATTTTTTACATTGCCTGCTCGTGCGTTGGGACGAACAAAACTAGCATGGGCCAACCTGGACGAGTCAAACTAGGTGCACACTTTCCAGCCACCTGAGGCGGCCGCCCATACCAGCCCCTATGGTGGCGTCGCCCCTTTTTGCGTGTATGATTGGATAGTGAAAAATATTCCAGTGGCGCTTTTGATTTACCCACAGAATGGTTGAATTGCTTGTTTCTATGAACTGAGTTCGCCAATAATGTGAAGGATGGCAGTCTTTTCATCCTATTGTAGATTGCTTAGATCTCGATATGCCAAAAGTAATCGCATGAAATATACAGTAAAAGCCAGTGTGATGTGTTTGGCTACAACTAGTCTGACTACACGTCCTCATATAGCATATCAAGGATGCACCATCTTACCAGATTAACCATTCGACTTACCCATGCAGTGTGGGAAGAAAGAAGTATTGGGACTGTGTATCCAAGCAATTAATGCCATGGACTCCTTCGTACAACCTTGTAAGCGAAAAAGAAGTTGCAGTGTGCCTGTACAAAGAACTAGCGTAAGTTCAGTTACCTGCTTCTCGGAATTTTAGTTAGCCACTTATTGCAAAATTGTTCAATTATGTTGCTTGGCTTAATTTAGTTTGCTACTGATTACATAATGGCACAACCTGTTAATCATATTGTAGACTGTGCCTATCTATGTGTTTGATACTTACTGTTAAGAATTACTTGTTTGCCTTAACTTAAATATCTACTTGTTTGTTTCACTGCTTTGTTGCTGCAACAACGGGTTACAATGATGTTAATAACTACTTTTCAGCATCCAATTGAAACTCTTTAATTCCTTGTTTGTTGAACTGGTTTGCTGTTATAACTCCCAGTTGAGATGTTTTGCTAACTTTAACTTTTCTGAATCCAATCGGAACTTTAATGGCAAAACAGGTTAGCCCAAGATCAAAGAGCGAGGTCCCCATGGACGTTGCATCATCCCACAGCAGTGGCACCGGCCCAATCGTGCATTATGAATTGCCAACTGCTGATGCTCTAGAGGCTAAACTAGTGGTAGAAAGAGATTCTGCTTCTGCACTTAGAGATGAAGTTGACATGTTGAGGAAGCAAACAACACAATCACAAGCAGTACTCAAGACAACCATCAAATATTTGGTGGATTTCAAAACGAAGCAAGCTGAGACTGACCAGATTGTTAAGGTCCTGAAGGAAAAAAGGAAATTAAATCACTACTTGGTAAATCATAGGTGAAATGTTCTTTCCATAGTTGAATAACCTTTGTGTTGTCTATTCATGTAATCAATCAAACCATTTGTTTTAGAGATCATGTAATAATTGTTTTTTTGTTTTTTGGTTTGTAATTTTATTTGAGCACAAGTATGTATCAATTGATAAGACTCAGAGACATTTCATTTGGATTGTTGTGCCAGACCTACAAATATGCCAATCGGGCTGAATGTGCATTCAACAATAGTAGTAGTATAGATGGACCATAAGTGGCACGCATTGGAAAGGGCCAAGATGCTGGCTAAAAAAGGATGTTGTTGTAGCCAAAAAAAAGTACAGCGGCCTGACTTATGTATGTTATTTGATATTATTGATCCATATACTCTATAAGTGTTTATATGTGTGTTAGTTCTGTACATTCTTGGTTGATTGACTTGGCATTTGAATCTTGATACATCGCTTGTGTACATATCTAAATGGGAGTACACATTATGCTGCGTGTGACATCTGAGTTGGACATGAAGTGTTCCAAATATTCGAATTCACCTTAAACTGGATTCTAGTTTCTGAATTTGAGTATCGGCATTTGTAAACCGTATTCATATATGACAGTGGAATACATCTTTGTCGTCCTTTTGAAGATATATAAAAACACATATAATGATTTATAAAGATTCATATAGGAATACAAAATGGATTCGAATTTAGTTGCCAGGGTAAACGTGGATGCTTATTGTCCCAAAATTCGAAAGAAGCAGCAAAATGTCCACTCCCACGTCGGCTGCCTGAAGCCAAGTGTTTGGGAGATGGAAATTACTGTCTACCCATTACACGGACAATCCATCGGCCCAATTTCCACTGCTCTAAATAGGGGTAGGTTAGTAACTTCAATTAGACGTGACACGACCGCCTCTGAGCCCATTACGACACGGTGGGCGTCAAACATGGGAGGCAAAACTCATTTGATTCAAGCTCGTCCGAAAGACCTCTGTTTCTCCCTCCATTCCCCATTCATACACGGTGGGCGGCAAGACAAACTCGACTCGGCCGAAATCGATGTAGGCAAATATTTTCAATAGGGGCAGGTTTGAAACTTCACTCAGACATGACACAACCGCCCTACTTGTCAGCCCCGTTCATACACCGTGGGCGCCAACCATGGGCGCCAACCACCCTCTCCTCGCCTGAAATCGCTCTGGGCAAATATTGGTGAGATGCGAGATTACCGTCCTATCCCCAACCGACGAGACGTCCAAATTTTAAACGGGGGCTAAGTTCGTAACTTTCCCATATTTCAGACAGGCGCGTCCCAAAAACATGGTTCCCCGTACCTCTCCCTCCATTTTCCCATTCATACACCGTCCGCGCTAGAACACCCCATCCCCACACCAGCCTCCGTCCGCCACCCCATCCATCGCCGTCGTCCTCCACCACATCCATTGCCACCGTCCTCTACCATGCCGGAGCGCCTACCAAGACCGCGTCGTCTACTGCTAGAGATGGACGTTTCTCATCCACGGCGACGGACCATTAGCCTTGCATCGCGTCCTCTCGCTTCATCGGCGCCGTCGTCCTCTTTGCCAGGGCCGCTCACACGACCTTCTCTTCCACCGCAACGGGACTTATCCCCCGATGCACCCGTCTACTATCGCAGATCTGCTTCAATGCCACCGACAGCCATCGCACCCCCGATGCCTACACGGCGCCGCAAGAGAGGTGGTACTTCATATCTCCTCAACTTTTTGATCTCAACCAGAAAATAGATCTTAACTTGGTTACTCTACTTTCTTTTCAGCTCTTAGAATTTAGTTCTTAGTTCGAAGCAAACAATGGATGCTAAATATCATTTCTCCGGTTTGCAGCTTCAAATCTGCCATGGCACAGCCATAATACGGTTTAATTGATCATGCTTAGGGTTTAATTGATCATGTTGGTTCCGTGGTGGTTTCTTTAATAGAAATCGGAGGGGAAACCCTCTTTTGCTAAAAAATATGCTTAGAGTTTCCCCCTTTTATGATCACTATACGATCAGAATACGTGCTTCGTGTCATAATAACACTGCTCCACCCATCAAGCTAAACAAGCTTAGTTGTTCAAATACGAATCTGATATTATTAAAACAGAGTTGTTTAATTGGTCAGCTAAATGTTCCTAAATTAGTTTCAAAAATGCATGTTCGCCGCTCGGGTGTGTATCTCTACAGGGTGCCCATGGTGGGCCGGCCCACTCTGGGATTTTGGGTCGTCCCAGGCTCCGATTCCCCTCTGTTCTGCTGCGTGCTTATGATCTCTACTCGCCCCCAGCCGCCTGCCTCGCCGGCGACTTGCCGTCCCCGAACGACATGACTCTAGGAGGAGACGCCGGACTAACAGGAGGCCTGGATCCGCTCGCCCAACAGCGTCACCGCTGCCTGGGCGCGCCGCCGTGCCTACCTTCCCAGTCCTTTCAGGGCTCAGGCGTGCAGCACCCACCAAGCCAACCCGATTTATCCTGAGATACATCCTCAACACTCAGCAGCCATTCCTCATCACCCATTTTCTAATTGATTCATTACTCATTAGGCAGGACTATCATTAGGGTTTGTTGTGTGCTCAGTGCTACCTACACTTAATGGTTCAGATGTATTTCGGTAATCTTTAGTACCTCTAAAGTTCACAGGGTTTTCAAAATTCCGGCCCTCGGAACAGAAACTAGTCATTTTGGATTGTTGGTCGTAGTGACATTGACACAGATTACTACTGCAAGCCAGGTTTGTTGACAATTTTACTTGTCTTTCTTACTCATTCGATATAATATCCAATTATTCACATCGATTAGTTGCAAACAATAAGTGCTAGACAAACTTCTTCATTCAGATTTTGGACGGTCTCTTACTGCAGTTACAATTCTGCATACTTGTCCTAGTAAGCTCACAAGTAAGTGATTGATTCACTACATCTATGCTTGCCTTGTCATATTTGTTGTCAATATTCTTTTAGGGTGGACCACCCTGTTTCTAAATACTGGAGCCGTAGACATGAGTGAATAGTATTTCTCTATGTGATCTCTTCCATCATGTGTGGGTAACGAACACTGCATTGTATAGAAAGAAAGTGTCATTTCCAGCTTTTACATAGGTTTCGATCTTTTACATGGAATACAATCTGCCTACTTGCTTTGTGTCGCACTACCAACACTCCACCCTTGAAGCTAAACATTACGCCACTCATAATTGCTTAGTTTATTTGTTCAAATACGAATTTCATATGATTCTAATGTTCCTACTTCAGTTTTGAAATGTGTGCCTGCCTGTTATAGAGACATAAGGGGTTTGTATTTCTGTGTGTGGTCTGGTCAGCACGGTTGGGGAGGTGAACTTTGCATATGCAGGGGTTTATAGGGAGACACTCTCTGAGTTGAATCCGCAATGCATTCCATAGATAATCTGACTACTTTTTATGTTTTCATGGATCTCAGATTCTGAACAGCATCATAATGATTATGAGCTTGCGCGCATGAAAAGAATGAAGCAGAACAATGCCATGGCTGACAAACTTGGCATTAAGGGACTGAAATCAAGTCTGGATGCAATGCAATGCAAACGCTCTCCACCTACAGATTCATGCTCAGAATATGATCCTAACAGTGATTCTGAGCTAGAGGGAGACCTAAGTCAATGTAGCTCCCTAGTGGAGGAGTCAGAGGAAGATGCCCTATCTTATTCACCCATCAAGGTACTTGCTCTAACTTTCCAAGGTTACATTGCTCGCAAATATCTTGCAACTGATGCTTTGCATTGCTTCTACTTTGTTGAAATGCCATTAGCTTAGTTTACACATCGTGTATGTGAATACGCCCTGCCTATCCATTTTCAGTACATATTCCATCTGTCATCATACCATATTTATCCGTTCAAATGTTGTTCTTGTGTATCAGACGTTCAAAAGGAAGAGGGCGATTGCTGATCGTGGAGGAGCACAAGCAAAGTATTTGGAAAAGGTAGTGGCACCTGATAAATCAAATAGCCCATTAGGTGTAGTTGCAATATCACCTGACCCACAAAATACCCCAAGTCTAGCAGACTCTAGCCCTACTACACTGGTCATTTCTGATGCCCCAACTCAGCAGACCCCAACTGCAGCAAACAGTATGATTATGCCAGTTGACATAGCACCAGTTGTACGACGCAAAACCCCCATTCCAGCAAAGAGTACACCAAATCCAGTTGCCAAATCCCTTTTCGAACCAGAGAGAGCCCCAATTGCAGCAAATAGGACCCCTGTTCCATTTCTTCCCAGTTTAGAAGACGAAGCTTATGTTGTTGTCAGGAACTTTGTGCGCATCTTTCCTTCATGGAAGGATTATACCGCAGACACAGAACAATTTCCAGTCTTCCTCCGCAACTTACGCGTAAGTAATGTACTAATGTTATTCATGGTCATTACTGCATATGTTTCTGCTGACAGAAGACACAAGATTTCATTCTTTTAAATAGGCGAGGAGCAAACTGGATTGTGATGACGAGCAAGGGTTGGTTGCGCTTTCCAAGCACTCGTTGATGAAGTATCGTTCCTACCTGAGGCAAGCGCACTTCGATGGCAAGCCTCTGAACGAATTTTTTTAAAAGTCTACGATGCTACATTTATCCGACGGTGACTGGAATAATCTTGTTACACATTGGTCTCGGCTGCAGCGTAAGGTACTGTCTATGATATCACATCACAATTTGAACTACATTTCTGCATTTGCCTTAATGTCTCACCTGTACGAAAACTGTTAGCAGAAGAACATTCGTTCTCAAGGGACCACAGAATCTCGCAACTATACTGCACACTGCTTTGCTCTTGTGAGTACCTCTTGCCCTGTATGACCATACTTACTTTCATAGCTGTTTGATTATGTAGCATCACTGCACATGTTAGCCTCATAATCGTCCATTTGGTGGACATTATAAGATCCGTATGGACTCTTACATAAATTTAGAATCAACCCAATGCTTTTGAAGAGGTTTAGCTCTGCAGTCCTCTTGTAAGGACTGAACGTGGTCTATCACTGTACTTACATTAACAGCTACTCCCTCCGTCCCATAATATAAGAACGTTTTGTACAGTACACCAGTGTTCAAAACACTCTTGTATTATGGGAAGAGGGATTGGTTCATTCTGTAGCATTCTGCGTCTTATCTCCCTCGCCCACCATTTACTAAAAAAGATCAGATCTATATTTAATCTTACCAGCAAGTAGAATACACAGACAATGCCAGTGCAGAAGTGTAGCCCATTGCTCTTGTCAGTACATTTTGTCCTGTAACGCTTGTACTTCCAGGGATTGGTAGTTGATTATGTAGCATCAATCTGCATCTTATCTTCATTATCCTCTATCCCTTCCAGTATTACCATATCTATAATTACTCTCTACAAAATGTAGAGTACATGCAACGCTTATGAAGAAGATTCTGTGCTGAAATTCTTGAGTTATCCTTCCCTTGACATGGAGAAGGGCATTATAAAGCCGGTGTTAACTGTTAATGTAAGTCAGTCCTTCTAAAGCCTTTATCCTCAACTGCTGTTTAATTTGCTCATACTCCCTATCGTTTACTGCTGTTTAGTTTGCTGTTTCTACCAAAATGCATGTTCGTAAGAACCGTAAGTTCTAAGTTTTACTTGTAAAACCAAATTCCTTATTCATACCATGCACATTACTTAATACTCCCTATATGGATGCTTGTTTTTGTGGATCTATAATCCAGTGTGTGGTGAAGCAGCCCACGTTTGCACCTTGTCATCTCCTGTTTTATCCTACTGATGTGGATGATGATATGAACAACATGCCATGCACAGTATCCAAAATAGATACAATGATTTTCTATGCCCTTCATCTATGCTTGTTATGTTGACATGGTAATCCAGTAGTGTGGTGAAGCTCCCCGCATTATGAACAATGCCAAATTATGCTATTGATATTTTGAACTTACTCTTTATTTTCTAATTTGAAATTGGATAGAATTGACAGAACAGTTATCATCTTTGTTTATACACGTGCAAAACCTATCATCTCTCTGCTTTGTTTCAGGGTGATATGCCTGATGGCATGCACAAGTCTGCTGAAGGCTGTGAAACAAACCCAACATATATTGCAGCAAAGAAGGCAAAACATCTTGAAGATAGCGAGACAACCCCAAAGTCTTATCTTGATGCAGTGTTCAAGTTACTTGAGACTAACAGTCAGACAAGCTCACAAAATTCGTTGTCTGAATCAGTTCGACTTCTTCAGTCCCAAGTTCTAGCAGAAAGGCATTCTGCAACTCAACTTCGACTTGAAGTCCTATCTCTAAGAAAGATTGCGGAGAACACCAATGAGAACCTCATCGCTAAACAGCTACACCTGGAAGCTATGACCGACATGCTAGGCCGGTCTCACAGCCTTGCTCAGCATCTTGCACAGCAGTTCCCCCGCAAGGCTAACCTTTCTTGAACTGTCTTGGAAGTGGTCTCGGTTCAGTATTATTTTGTTACGCTGCAATGGTGCCCAGTTTTTGTAATCTGCTTCTTCGTTGCGCTTTATGATCACTGGTGGCGAACTTTGATGCCCAGTGGATGTAATATGTGTAATAGCCGTGATAGCCTAGCATAAGTTGCTATGCTTATTTATTTCCTTGTTGTCTTCTTTATTTGTTCGCTTGTAGTCAGTGCAGTTCTTTTTCCGTGGTTTGCTAGTGGCTGCAATAACCTATTTTTTAAAACTAGGCCACAATAACCATGGGCTAATATTTACTGTAGTGACACTAGGCCTCCTACGGGCAGTAGAAATAGTGGGCCTTCTATGGGCCGTAGATACAGTAGGCCTTCTACGGGCCGTAGAAACAATGGGCCTTCTACGGGCCGTAGAAACAGTGGGCCTTCTACGGGCCGTATCATCAATGGGCCTTATACGGGCCGTATGATCGATTGGCCAAACATGGGCCAATAACAGGCCGCATTATGGCCGTAAACGGGCTAGAGTTGGAATCGTCCGTTCATGGGCCGACCATAACGGGCCATCGTTAATAGGCCGTATTTGATGACGCTATGAAAACGGCCCAACGTATTAACGAACCACAAACAGGCCGACTGTAACCACAGGCTGAATTTGGCCCACAAGCAGAAAATTACAGTAACGGGTCGTAAGTAAACGAATGCTGGAAATGAGACCAAGAATAAATGGGCTCTGAGAAGGCCGAAAGATAACATGGGCTGGAAACGACCCAACGGATAACGGGCCGTTAATGGGTATAAAGTGATACACTGTTCATTACGGGCCAGTTTCACCACGGGCCGTTAATGGGTGTAAAGTGATACACTGTTCATTATGGGCCAGTTTCACCACGGGCCATTAATAGGCCAAGAGTTACATAGGGCCTCATATGGGCCGAAAGATGGCATGGGCCATACATGGGCCAGAAGTGAAAACGGGCTGGAATAATATTGGATGGCCCAGATGACGCTACTGGGCCTAATTCGGATAGGGCGTAACGGGCCTTGGGTTAGCGGGCTGTAAATGGGCTATATGCGAACAGGCCGTTAACAGGCTTTCCATGGGCCGGCCTGCCACCTTTTGACCAAGTCAAACGGGCCTGCCTTTTCACAGGAATGGGCCTCTGTTGGGCCGTGCCACGTGTCGACGTATCATCGGTGCCTTCTGTCCAATGAGTGGATGACATCTGTCCCAACGATGAGTCGACACGTGTTTCCTCCAGCCAATGATGATTTTACACGTGGAAAATCCCCATTGGTCGGGGCTGTTAACGGGTTATCGGATCCAAAACCCGACCCGATAGCTTAACGGCGTTCCGTTACGGTGGATGCCACGTGTCGGTCACCCTTGACGAAAGCACTTCTGTGACGCGCGATTTATCGTCATGGAAGTGGACACTTCCGTGATGATAATTTTGGTAATGTCATGGAACACTTCTACGACAGCACATGTATGACTATCTTGATTCTGTCATAAATTTGTCATGGATGTACATGCATGACAAAAAACGCGACCTACTGTGACAAACACGTATCATCACGGAAGTGTATTTTTTTTTGTAGTGACTCCTACATACGAAGTAGCCCATTTTAAATGTGTAAAAAGGCTTATATCGAGTGCAGTGCGTTGATGTGTCGCGTCAACTCGTACAAGACCGAGAAATTTGATTACTACAACGCCCTCTCCCTCGTGGACTGAGCTCCGGTGCCTTAACTGCACCTGCCTTTGGCTGCATGACAGGAGGGCCAACCACCTGTTGGGCCCACCTGTCATAGACGCAAAGGTAGGAGCAGTAAGTAGAAGCTTTCGCTACACGCTATCCCTCCCGCACGAGATGGACGGACATGCAGCAGTGGATCCGATACTGTAGAAGTAGGAGTAACATCATTGTTCATCTTCTCGAAGAGGCGAAGAGCCAAGCACAACCCGAACGTGGCAGTTGCGAACGCTCGCGTGGTGCGGTTCCTTGGAGTACTAGCCAGGCTCTTGCATGAGACAAAATTGCTATTGTTTAACAATTAAACTCCATTATCCATTGGTTGATATTCATTCTGTACAGGTCCACGCGCTTAGCACCGTTTCCTCATGGGGTCACCAATGTTTATTTGCTAATTAATAGCATTGCATGCAATGAACTAGCCATTGCAAGTCATTAAAAGCATGCACACCTCTCATCTCTTATTGGTTGATATGTCAAGAAACAAGAAACAAGGTAGAAGTTAATGCACCGCGCCTAATTGTTTTGGGACTATTTGGTTTTCGTAAGATGACTTACACACCTAGACGGAGGGAGTAGTATAGCCCTGTAAACCGGAAAGGAGTATTTGCCTTTCTAGAGATTTCAACAAGTGACTAGACTACACCGTGTGCAGTACTCCCTCCCTTCCGGTTTATAGGGCTCAAATCTCAAATCTCATGAACCAAGGCATTTTGCGATTGGAGGAATGTATATCGTACTTTACAAAACTACCCTAATTAAACTCATGCATTAATTACGTAGTTCTCTTGTTTTCCTCTCTGCCTTGGTCGCGGTGCACAATATTGAGCACTCCTATATCACTAGCCGCTCTATCTACACGCGGGACATTTCAAAGCATCCGGGCCCGCGTGCCATCCACCAAATCACAGCGAGGTGCTACAGTCGAGACTCGCCTGTCACCCCGGTGTGGCCGTCAAGACCCGTCATATCACAAAACCCACACCTTTACCAGCAGTGGTAAGGTGGCCTCCAAGTTGGACTGGACGAAGCAACCATCATTTCACTGGAACGCTCGTTCAAGCCCTTTCTTCCCTTTCTTGAAGAAAACCTCACTCCAGGCTACTCACTTCTGCCATTTTTCTTCTGTACCGACAAAGGAAAGGTGGGCGAATCAGTTATGCTGCTATATTTTCATTCCAAGAATCTTCTTTTTGCGAAGCACCGACCGATTCTCACATCCTATTCTTTTCCCGTTTTCATTGCGATTGTGGTTTCCTTTCGATTGCTTTTTGTTTGTCAGTTCATTGATGGATCCTGGAGCACTAGGCAAAGAGTTGCCGGCGGACAACCCACTGGAGACAGCGATCTCCAGGAAGCGAGCACCGACCAACGAGTTGACCATGTTGGCGGGCCAACCCATGGAGACGAAGAACTCCAAGAAACAAGCACTGGCCAAAGAGTTGAGGACGTTGGCGGACGAACTCCTCAAAGAAAGTTGGAAGAATAGCAAGGGCCCCACCGTGCCTACCCCAGGAACTCTGATTGCCACCTATGTGAGGCTCAAGACGAAGTTTGAGGAGATAGTCACCGTTGAGAAGCAGTATTCCCCTGGCAAGGTGATGGCCCCCATCGAGGACGAGGAGATGGCCCCCGGAGGGATGAGATCCCCCGGTGAGTTGCACAAGGTAAAAAATAATGGCTTATTACCATAGTTGTGGTTTTTGATTATTTGCAATGTGCTTGCTAATATGTTAGGGTTGTGCAGGTGCCGGTGGACGTCCTTGATGATTCCGATGTCGTGGCCCGTCCTGTTGGCATCGCCTCGGAGATCGATTCCGATGCCGCTGTCCATCCTGTGGACATCGCCCCAGAGATCGATTCCGATGTCGCGGTCAGTCCCGTGGACATCGCTCCAGAAATCGATTCCCATGCCGCTGTCCGTGTTGTGGTCATTGCCCGAGAGATCGATGACAAGAAATAGTTGGTCGCGCTAATCCTTCAGGGTAGTTTGCATTGCCCTGTGTTTAATTACCAGAACGATGCGTGTTATCAAACAATCTTAGGGCTAGTGCACTGTCATGTCTGGGCGGATCTTGCTACTTTTGTTTGATAGTGAATCATGCGATGAATCATGCGAACCCTCTCCGAGTTATGTAAACAGATGTATCCTCACCAGCTTTTGATGTAATATATGTCATGCTTAGATGTAAGTTTGAACTGTTTATCATATCAGCAGGGCTTGTTTGATGATTCTTGGTGTTAGTAGGCTAGCTACTGTGCGAGCTATAGTACTTGCAAAACACTCACCGAATAGAAACGTTGGGGCTGATGAGCTCGTGGTACGCTTATACTTATCCCTCGTCGATCGACCAATAGCCCTAGCTCCTAAAATTGTAGGCTTAGCGATCGATCAGACAATAGTCGACATACATTCAGGCCTCATTTGGTTCATAGGGTAGGAAAATCGTAGCAAAAGTACAGAGAACGTGCAACACAAAATCATAGCAGTGCAGAGACGTACTCCCTCTTTTCCAAAATAGATGACCTAGGCGGGCTAGTTTGGCCTAGTGGGTTTCAGTGATATGACGTGGTACAGTGCCGTCCAGTCTTCGCGTGTGGTAGCAGTATTGCGGGTACAGTGAGTTTTCTTGAAGAAGCGGAATTCAACGAAGTCATGATGGTTCCTTCGTCCGAACAACATACAATGGGAAAGGTTGGGTCTGCGATACGACCGGGGAAGACCAGGATAATTTTGTGCATGGCAGGTGGACCAGGATGGTCGACGTCCCACATGTCGGCGAATGAAAGTATTCTTTCCGATATAGAGGACGAGCAACGAGTATTCATTGTTTATTTTTGATGAAAGCTATTGTCTCCACTGTTACGACGGAGGAGTGTGAACCACGGCAGCCCAGTGAACTTGGCATGTGCACCACTCCCTCCTTCCTCATGTAATGCCCAGGTTACAGCTTTTTCTCACTTTCTCTCTATCTATTTCGTCTCAAATGTTTTTTACCTTTCTTTTTTAAGACACAATTGTTTTTTATGCCTTTTTTTAGAATTATGTTTTATACCTAGGAGCACGTGTAGAGACGGGCTCTTGCAGAGCCCACTCATTGACTTTGTCAATGCCTCTCTCTGCTCCACATAAGGATTACTACTTGCTATGCATGCATGCGGCGGGCAGCTGGCGTCTTGAGGGGCCAGGGCGGTGAGAGCGGGCTCCGGAAGCGGTCCAGAATCCAGCATGGTCCACCTCACATTATCACCATATATTTCTTGGAGTCCGTACGCGGCGGGCGGGCGATCTCTTCTCCCTCCCCCGTTTCTCTCTTCTCAGCCGACGCCCGCCGAGCGATTATATTTCGGCTATCGACGGTTTATTCAATTACGGTCCCACATGTCAGTGAAATTGCAAGACACTGATGGATGCCATCCGATGTTGCCCGCATACCTTTCGACAACTATATGAACTAACCGGACGAAATTCGTGCAAACAAAGCAAATTTAAAATTAACCGGATGAAATTCATTACATTTCGAAAACTTTTCCTACAAACTGGACGAAATTCATTACATATTTCGCACAAACCGTACTAAAACCTACTGTAAACTAATCTAAACGATCTCCGGCGCCCGACCACCATGTCCGGCCATGAACCCGAGAAAGCCGGCCATTGCCTTTGCCTCCTCCTCATCCGCCTCGATAACCTCCTCCTCCAGAGCGGCGACGACCTATCGTGTACTACTCTTCCTCGCTGCCGGCTGCGCCCGCGCACGCGCGTCGG
>NC_057814.1:519289450-519294770 GCF_018294505.1 Triticum aestivum
GGGGTGCCGGCGATCTCCTTCGTTTGCTCCTGCGACAGTACGTCGAAGAGAGCTTTGGAGCACGCCCGGAGCGGAGCCGCTGATGTCCCTCGTCTGCTCCTGCGACAGTACGTCCAAGAGAGCTTCGGAGCGCCAGGAGGCCATGGTTGAAGTGGTGCTGACAGAAGAAAGGGACCGTAGGAGAATAAGTGTGGGTCTTTGGCTATGGCTGGGAGCTGGGGCTCAAGTTAATATAGCGGGCGAATGGCAATGAGCCGCGGCAGACGGATGGACAACTGGCGCCGGAGTAGGTTTGTCGGGCGTGAATGCGGGCGCTGCTTCAGTGACTTAACTGCAGATGCATTTGGGTTACTGACATGTGGGCCCAATGGGCATCTGGCCCGCATGTCAGTGACACACCAATTGCACCTGCAGTTAAGTCCGGTGAATGCGGCATTGACATTCTGGAGAGACGGTGACTGTTTCAGGCGGGAAGCGCGTGCTAGCGATGGAAGGGATTTCGGTGTGCAGTGTCACTAAGATCGGTCGCTCACGATAGTACATACTCCGTACCATACTACCATAGTACCCTCTCTAGCTTAGGCTGTTTTATAGATTGTCGTTGTGATGGACGATATACATGAGCAAGGCGGTCCGAGTATGACCGTTGGTGTTGAGCCAGGTGAATACATGCTCGGCGTTCGCGTAGGCCTCCATCAAACGTCTAAACAGTAATGTCAGGCACCAACGGGGCGCGCAGGTGATGGACTCGCCGTTTGCGTTGCGCCATGAGCAGGACTTTGATTTAGAGGGCGACGTGCATGCATTAGCATGCTTTGACAGCGTGAGCGTTAGTGTCTCACGCGAAGTATTTCATTTTCATTTGGCTGACGAGGGTGCGTTGCAGCGACGAGCCGTGGTTTGATTCCCCACATACGCATAATTTTGGTTTTACAGTATTTCTTTCTCCATTGACAGGTAGGCCCGCATAGATAGATAAAGAACACGAGCTGATGAGGCGCATGCGGACTGTTTGACTGGTCAACCAGACAAATACGGAGCTATACGCTGAGCCAGTGACCGTATAATCACCATATCTCGTATACAATGACCAAAGTGAGCTATCAAGACAAGTTCAATGACCGCCAATGCATTTTACTCGGTAATAAATGACCAGGATTGAAGGGGAATCCAAATTTGCTTCGTCTTCTGTCCCTGAGCTCTTGACAAACCAATGCACTATACGGTTGTCCGGCCACTCCACCCCAGAGCTCTCACCAAGCATCGTTCATGCCACCGCGCCGCACACTAACCGGTAAGGCAGCGATGGTATCCCGCCGCGTCGAGTTCCTCGCCGCCCACGACCGCACACAAAATGGTAGGGAAGCGATGGCATCCCGCCGTGCCGAGTTCATCGCCGCTCGCGACCTCACAACTATGTGGGAGGAATTTGAAGATGCCAAGGCCGAATGGGCGGTAGAGCAAGAGGCGGCCAAAGCCGCACAGAGGGAGCGGAAAAGTCAGAAAGCACTCAAGAAAAGAGAGGCCCGCCGTCGCAAGAAAGAAAAGGACGCACGCGCTGCTGCGGAGAGGTCGGCGGAGATCCAAGCACAGTGGGGTGTCGCCGACAATGCCGGCAAGGAGAACGACGGCGTCTGGCCAGGATGTGAGAAGTAGTAGTACTAGTAGTTAGTGTGTGTGTCTGTGTCTGAGTACGAGCATGTACCAATACTACTAGTTACTACTGTAGTTTTTCGAGCAAATTACCAGTACATTAGCCTAGACTAAATGGAAAAATTCCTATCCTAAGCATCAAATGGCATCTCTTTCTCTATAGGAATTGAGATGCATGTCATCTCACTTCCTATGATTTTCATATTCCTATCCTATGAACGAAAGGAGGCCTCTGTTGGAGTAACTACTATAGCTAGCAGTACTGCTGGTACAGTAGTTTTCTTCAAGAAGTGGAATTCAATAAAGTCATGATGGTTCCTTCGTCTGAGCAACTTCAAAGTGGGAAGTGGGCCTGTGATTTGACGGCTCATTAGTCATTGTTACTGCGGTGCGACGACCTGGGTGACTCTCCCTTGGAGTTCTGCGTGCATGGCAAGTGGACCAGGATGGTCGACGTCCCACATGTTGGCGAACGGAAGTATTCTTTCCGATATCGAGGAGCAAGGAAACCGTGTGGTAAAGTATCACTGCTGATTGGTTCGCAAAAAAATAGTATCACTGCCGATTTATAATTATTTTTTATTTCTGATGAATGCTAGGGTTTCAACTCTTACGACGAAGGGTGCCAAACACGGCACGTGCTGGATGTCCCACACGTCAGCGAAAGGAGTGGGACATGAACAACATGGTAGAGCCCAGCGTAAAAAAACAGCGTGGTAGAGCGTCTCCACTTCTTCCACTTTTGGGTCGGAGACCACACGTAGTAGTACTTAGTGGTATGAACGATACAAAGTGCGACCTGGAGAGAAAGACACATCTAGTTGGAAGGTGTCGGTGCATACACGTAAACAAATATAAAAGTTAATATGTGCCTCCAACTAATATAGTAGTAGTAGAGTACTTAGGCACGTACTCCATAACAGCACCGTGCATTGCACGTACAACATTTAGTGGTAGTACGTAGTAAGAGACAAATGCCGCCCAAGAGTTCCCTTCTCGACCTACTTTTGGGTGTTTCGTAGAGTGTATGGAGGGTGCATGAGTCCACACTAGTTTAGCACAAATACACTAGAAGCATGCATGAAGAGGGGTGTTGAGTTGAGCATGCATGAAGAGGGAACAACTATGCTGAGACGAGAACGCAACCAAACACACCCTATATGCCACGCATGTTCATACCATTTGTGCCTTTCTACTTCACTTACTGCGCTACATTACTCAGGTTCGTACGTCCACTCCTGGGTACATGTCCGTCTCGTAGTTCCAGTCCCACGTGTTCTTCATATAGATGGAACGATCCTTGCATAACACGTGGACCTTGATGCTAGATGTCTCGCGTGTTGGCAAAAGGATGAACAAAGCTCACGTAAAAAAACTAGTGGAAGAACATAGATACCGGACGACCGAGAAGGAGCAAGGAACCTCGTGGTGGAGCGTCTGCACTCATAATATTTAATATTATTCAGCGATATAAAATTAACCAATCATCTCCACAGTGGACTGGAAGAGTACGAAACACGGCAGCCCGGTGTAGTTACATCATACTAGTACATGGCTAACCTACGCTATCACCATATTTCTTGGCTTCCGTGCGACACCTATATCTAGTAATCCAGCAGCTTGTATCGCTTCTCCCTCCTCGTCTCTATCAAAGTGCGGCGGGCTGGCGTTTCTGCCGTCTATTGAGGTCGGTTAACTATCACATGATAGCGGCATGCCAAGAGCATTCTAAAAAAATTCCTTTCACGTTCCGTTTTCAAAAAGAAAAATATCCTTTCACGTACGAATTTGCCTGCATGCTTTGAGCAACTTGCATGTCCTATACTGCTCCTGTTTGATACTCTAACATAGCTAGAGGTTAGACTAACTCATGACTAACCCTGAACTAACTGTAGCCAAAAAGGTGTTTGGGTGACAGGGTTAGATTGACAATAAATGCACTTCATGGAGAGAGAAAAGTGATTTTTCAGTGGTCCCAATGAGAACTATCTCCAGTTAGCACCTCTTGGGTGGGATAGTTTTTTGGTGGGTTCGGTGCAACTTGCTCCAATTTAAACCCTCATGCTTGGATACTTTAGGGCTATTTGAGCCCCAACTAGCTCAAACTAACTCTAACCCATGGATCCAAACAGGGCCTATAGCCAGTCTCGACGCGGAGCAGTTGCGTGCACCGGGAAGCGGCGCTCTCTCGGCCGTCGCGCCACTTCAAAGCCGGCGCCAGTGAGAGGTCGCCTCCGCTCTGGCCGAGCATTAATGCGGCACTGACGCTCCAGGGCGACGCTGACCGTTTCACGCGGGAAGTGCGCACTGGCAAGGGAGTATAGGTTTTGAACCGTTTCAGGTGTAGTACTGGTAGTTTGCAAAACTACTCAATTATTGCACTCAGTTTCCTAAGAAATTGTGGTAAAAACGTTACTCCACAGCCCGCTTCCCTTCTCCTTCCTCTTCCACTGCCCGCGCACGTCCGCAGGAAGCGACCGGTCAACCCTTATATAGGAGTGCTAGCACAAAAAGATGCATGCATGACCACTAAAATTTCCATATTAAAGCGCCGCTCCGGCGGGAGTATGGCGTATGTTGTTACCTTCGGCCGGCCCATGGCTACCGGGCGACAGCGACCAGAGAAGAGGTGGCGGGAGGGGAATGAATGCAGCTACTGTTTGGGTTCGCCTTCCGGCTTAAATAAATGCGCAGCATCACGTGTACCCGCGGGTGCACAAATTGTAACATACGTTTCTGCTTAAGTGGGCGTCACGTAACTGGTGTGTGTGTGAGAGAGATTCTGAGAGACGGAGTGCGTGTGTGCGACTCTACTCTTCGGACATGTACTCAAACTTTTGCATCGGGATATAAGTATAATGGTATTTACTTTAGCTAGTGATTTACGTGGCCATGTTAACGTGGTTGTGTCAAAAAAATGTCATTTCCTGCTCGTGATTTGCGTTATATAATTACAAGCAAGATTCTCGTGCATTGCACGGAACATCAATATGCATTTTTTTTACAGAACTCCTGTTGTGATTGACCCATGCAGGAGTAATCCCATGTGTAAAAACTAATGATATCTCGAGAATTTTATCGGAAAACTGGTATCTCAAGAATGTCATCGAAAAAATGAAAGATGAGAGATAAGGCAAGGAGGAGTGGAGCGTGGTGGTGACTGGTGGTCGGAATGGGCGGAGGCATGGGGATGGACGGCGCCGGCAGGCGGCAGCGGCCACCATGCATGCTAGATTGTTCCAGAGACTTATTCCTTTTTGAATTGTTGAGCAATGAGGTTGCGAGAGATAATGATGTGGAGAGAGGTGCGGGTATCTTTTGTAAAATTATCATAGTTTGCTTTCTATCCTCAGATATAGATCATACGGTCTGCATTACAAGATGGCAGGCACACCATCACCGCCAACTCGTTTTTTATAAGGGTACAGATGATAAGTTTGCTGACTACTAAAGTAAAGTGGAATTTGTCCATGTTATGCAAGTAAATAAAGGTGATTGTTTATCATACGGGTAAGGTTGGATGAAGGGTGGTAGGAACAAATGCTCCGCCTAGAGCATGTGTGTGTGAGATGGAGTCTTAGTGTGTGTGGGGTGTGTGTGTGTGTGTGAGAGAGAGAGAGATGGAGTCTTAGTTTGTGTGTGTGTGTGTGAGAGAGAGAGAGAGAGT
>NC_057814.1:519295424-519325915 GCF_018294505.1 Triticum aestivum
TAGAAGGAGATTGTTAAGTGTGAGTGTGTGTTTTACCCATCCAGGCGGAAGTTATGTGCACAAAAGAGGAGAACGATTCGATGTGGCGTTAGGATTGAGGGTAATTAACTATGTATGGAGACATAGAGACCTTGAACGTGCATGTGTGAGAGGTATACATGTATACGTGGGATGTGTGTGTGTGTGCGCGCGCATGATCGAGATAAAAGAAAGAAGACATAAGTCATAAGATCAACGACATGGGAGAGACGGATCGGTATGACGTGCATGCATGTGAGAATGCAGGGAAGACGGCCCGACAATTGAGCATGTGTTTTTGTCTTTAAGAGATAGTGGCGTGGGCTGGAGCATGCATCTATGGCGAGCAGAGGGAGTGAGGCGCAACGATTGTGCAAAAGAGACCAACCTATAAATGCATATATATGGAGAGACATATATAGTGTGGGTGATAGCAAGCAAGACTCCGTGCGAGAAAGAAATGTTGACGGAGAAACTACAGATAGATACAGAGATGGAGATGCTAGCTAGAGGGACATCCGCTAGTTTGGGTGTTGGAGATGACCGTCGGGTGGTTCAAAGGGTGAAGTTATATATGTGTGTGAGAGGGCACTTGACTGCATGTAGAGAGAAACATATGTAGGGTGCGTGATAGGAATCAAGAGTGAGGGCGAGAAAGAAGGTTGATGGAGAAACAGATAAATAGAAAGATAAAGATGCTAGCTAGTGTGCGTTAGAGATAGGAGTCGAGTGGATCAGAAGGCTGGGTTATGTGTGTGGGTGTGAGAGAGATAGAGAGAGGGTGCATGTGAGTCACATACAAACAGATATCAGAGAGAAATGAGATCCAGAGAGACGGAGTTTTGTGTCTGCGAGAGAGAAAGATATATCACAACGAGAGTGATAGCTAGAGCGACATACGAGGGAACGCAAGATATATCTAGGGAGAGAGGGTGTGTGTGAGCGACATACAAGAGAACAATGGAGAAATATGAGACCCTGGGAGACAAAGTTTGTGTTTGTGTGTGAGAAAGAGACATTGAAGAGGAAGAGTCGTAGGTTCTCATATCTAAGGAGCGAATGACATCTCTGTATGAGGGGTGTGCGAGTAGCACACATGGGAATAGTAGAGAGAAATGAGACCCCGGGAGACAAAGTTTTGTGTTTGTGTGAGAGAAAGAGATTCCACATGGAGAATCATAGTTAGAGACACATAGTAGGGAGCGAGATATACTTAGAGAGAGATAGAGTGATGAAGCTCGAGGGAGAGAGTACCGTCAGTGTGTTACGACGATAAAAGATCATTGTCGACATACAGGTAGCACGAGAGATACCTGAGAGACGATGAACGCGTATAGGTCCAGAGAGATAGTCCTATATAAGCATGAGTGATAGCTATATGAGATGAATATCTGGATTAAAGGGGATTCAAATATTTAAACTGGAGATCACGACATCGATAATATCATAACGCAAATTGGTGTATCAAACATGCATATTAATTTGAATTTGGGCACACGTGTAATGTTATATAGTTTATCAATATTGGTGATCCATAGATTCTTCAATTACAAACAATGCATGGTTTATATGCAATTAATGTCTAAACGGGATTACACTATATGTTGCGTGTGTGAAACACATTATACATGTTTGAGAAGTAAAAAAACCCGCATGAAACACACGTTAATTGGAGACAGTTAGCGAGGAATGCATACATTGGATTTCAACATAAAGTGGTTTCAAATATTTGAAAATCCAAATTGATGGATACAACCTTATGAATCTGAGATCATGCCATTTGTAAACCATATTTATGTATAAATGGTGTTGTGCTTTTGAAAGTATATATAAAAAAATGATGTATATAGAATGTAATTCAAATTGAAAATGGATCCCGCCCGAAAAAAAATAGAATACAAACGGGATTCGAATTGAGTTGGCACGGTAAACGTGCACTCTGCAAAATTTGAACGAAGCGGGGAAAGTCGCAGTAACCGCCCGAAACCAAAATCTGCGAGATGGAAATCACTACTGCCTATCCCTGCCACGCAAAGCCTATCTGCTGGATTTCTATAGGTTTCGATAGGGGTAGGTTTGTAATTTCACCTAAACGTGACGTCACCGCCTCTCACCCGGATTCATACACGGTGGGCGCCAAAACACAGTGTGTCCTTGGCCGAAATCGACTCCCTCCCCGATTCATATTCATACACGGTGGGCGCCAAAAACAAACTCTCGTCAGCAAATATTCGGTGTATGCGAGATTACCGTCCTATCCCCAACCAACTAATGTTGCTGTGATGTAGTAGAAATTTGAAACGGGGGCTAAGTTTGTAAATTTCCTTGCATTTGAGACAAGCGCGCCCTGAATACATGGTTCCCCCTTCCTCTCTACCTCCCCTTTCCCCATTCGTACTCTGTGGGCGCCAAAACATCCTCTCCACCCCACCCTCCTCCGTCCGCCACCCGATCCACCGCCGTCCTCCTCCACCATGCTGGAGCTGATACCCCGACGCCGCCGTCCATTACAAGAGATCGACCTCTCTCATCCACGGCTTCGGACCGGGATCCTTGCATCCCGTCCTCTCGCTTCATCCCCGTCGTCGTCCACCTTGCTGGCGCCGCTCCTACGACCGTCCCGTCCACCGCGCGCCACCGCCACCGTCTACCCTCCTAGATCTGCTTCCACGCCGCCGACAGCCATCGCTACCGCAGCACCGTCAAATTCTCTGCAGATGCGTACACGGCGCCGCACCAGAGGCGGTACTCTTTCGTATCTGCTCAACTTATTTATCGCAGCAAGAAAATAGATCGCCACTGCTTTACTCCGATTTCTTGTCTTTTTTGCGAAGTTGCCTTTGTCCGGTTTGCACCTTCAGATCCGCCATGGCACGCTCAACACTATACTCCCAATGCTTATGGTTTTCCCCTTTTATATTCCACACTAGTTAAATCACAATAGACTAAATTTCAAAATTGGGTCAGTCGATTTTTCAGAGCTCGCCGGAGTTCGCCGGTGTGAACGAAGGGCCTCGGGTGGTTGTGGGGCCTCGCCGAATGAAGAAAACTCGACATGGGTGGGGGTTGGGGCGGGGTGGGGGTGGCGGAGGAACACAGGCGGCGGGGGCCGGTGGTCTGGCCGGCAGCCCGTGCGGTGTTCTGTATGGGAAGAATCAGAGACGAGGAAGAAGATGGGTTAGGAGACGTAGGATCTTCATCCAACCACCTGAAATGGTCGAGAGACAGCTGGGAGTTGCATTCTTAATGCGCTCTGGTTCATCATGTGTGGGCACCGCACAACCAACATTTTATTATCCAAAATCTGCTTGCTCTTCTTTACCATGTTCCTCTTCCGTTCTTCTTTAATATGTACTCTCTCTGTTCCTAAATACAAGTCTTTGTATAGATTCCACCATGGACTACATATGGAGGAAAATGAGTGAATCTACACTCTAAAATGTATCTGGATACATCTGTATGTGATCCATAGTGGAAATCTCTACCAAGACTTATATTTTGGAACGGAGGGAGTATGATAGTGGTACAGTATGTTCCTTGTACTGAAGATGAGCAGGGACTTTTGCAGTGTAGAGGTCTATACGGCCGGTTGTGATGGACACTTTGAGCCTCTTTGATTCGTAGGATCTTGTAAACATAGGAATAGGATTTGTAGTCACCTGCCCACTTGAATCCTGTAAGAATAGCAAGGAAATGCGGGGAGCTGTGTCGCCTTTGAGAGTAACACTGATATTAACAGTATCGCACCTTCACTTGAAGAGAGCTGGTATCCGAAGCCTTTCTAGCCGTACCGGCAATACTAGCACATATATTCCAGCAAGTTCCACTTTGCTGATTTTACTCCGATGCTTACGGTTTTCCCCGTTGTATCTACAATATGATCTGTGTAGCTGCTTTGTGTCGCACTAGCAGCAATCCACTCTTGAAGCTAAACACTGCAATGACTTACAAAATTGGCACCAAGGCATTGAGTGCCATTCTGGATGCAATGAAACTCATACGCTCCCCACCTGTTGATTCTTGTTCAGAATATGATCCTAATGACTCTTGTTCAAAATTGCCACATATAGAGAGACAACATGGAATTGCATTTCTTTGGGCGCTGTGATTCATCATGAGTGGGCAACCAACATTGTATGCAATGAAGCGGAACCTCAAGAATATGCTTCCTCTTCTGTTCTTTAACATGTTCCTCTTTGTTTATTCTGTATTTAGTACGTACAGTATGTTCCTTGTCAGGAAGGGGCGCAGGGACATCTGCGGTCAACAGCTGATAGAGCTGGCCTGTACGTGATGGATAGGCTTTCAATTACTAGCGGCAATACAACACCGTATTTTCAAGCCAGTTCCACGTTCCCGATTTATATATCGTGGTTATGGTGTACCATTATTATGTACACTATGATCTGCCTAGTTGTTGTGTGCTCTTGTTATCATGGTTTGGCAATAAACTCTCTATATAGTATATTATGAACCTATCATCTGCCAGCTATCCTTACTTCTGGAGCCTATTTTTTTGTGTACTTGTGCCAGATTATATAAATGCACGCACCATATTACAGCACACATGAGCTCTCTCATCAGAATCCAGTGATAGAACACAAGTGTTTACAGGGGCGCCCCTATATTAGAATATCATCTGCATTACAAAGATAATCTCACAACTATTTATGTTTTCATGGTTCTCAGATATTATATGCAATTACAGTGAATATCAGAATCCGCGCATCAGAAGAATATTGTGGAACACTGCAATGACTTACAAAATTAGCACCAAGGCATTGAGTGCCATTCTGGAAGCAATGAAACTCATACGCTCCCCACCTGTTGATTCTTGTTCAGAATATCATCCTAATGACTATTCTAACCTCGAGGAGTCAAAGGCAGATGGCCTGTCCTGTTCACCCATCAAGGTGCCTGTTCTGATTTGGCAAGGTTTTATTGATTGCGCGTATCTTGCATATGTTGTCTTGCATTTCTTCTACTTTGTTGCACCGCCATCTGCTTAGTTTACTCATCATATAACTCGAGATGCCATGCCCATCCATTATCAATACATATTCCATCTGTCATCATACCATGTTTTTCCACTCAAATGATGTTCTTGTGCATCAGACATCAAAAAGGAAGAGGGTGATTGCCGAACCTGAAGGAGCACCAGCAAAGTCCTTGAAAAACGTGGTGGTGCCGGAGAAATCAGACAGCGCCCCACTTATATTGGCTGTACAACCAGTGACACTAAACGTAGGACCGACTCCAGCAGACTGTACCCATACTTCACTGGCCACACCACTAGCCCCACCACACAGGACCTGCACTCCAGCAAAAGGTATACCGATTTCATTTGCCATAGCACTAGTTGTACCACAGAAAAATCCCACTCCAGCAAAAAGTACAACAAGTCCACCGGCCGAAGACCTATCCCAACTGCAGAGACGGCCAATTCCTGCTGATTGGAACCCCATTCCATCTATTCCCAGTTTAAAAGACAATGCTTTCAATGTTGTTAGATACTACGTGCATATATTCCCATCATGGGAAGATTATAGTGAAGACAAACACCATTTTCACATCTTCCTGTCCAACTTACGTGTAAGTGCTATTATTCATCGTTATTATTTTCCTGTTTTCTGCTGATCGAACACATAAATGATTTACATTACATTGTTGTAACTAGGCGAGGGTCAATCTGGATAGTCATGACGAGCAAAGCTTGCTTGTGCTTTTCAAGGAAGCATTGCAGCAGTATCGGTGTTACCTGAGGAAATCACACTTTGATGGCAAGTCTATAAACGAATTTCCGGTGAAGTCTCCTGTGCTAAATTTAGAAGACATTGAATGGAAAAACCTTGTTATGCACTGGTCTCGTCCCCAGGATGAGGTACTATCTATGAAATCAAATGACAATTTGAACTTCTACTTTTCCGCATGTGCCTTACAGATCTTTTTTGCAGGAAATCTGCTCGAAGAAGAATTCCGGTTTGAAAAGAACGACAGGATATCGCAAATATGCTGCCCGCTGCTTTGCTCTTGTTAGTACCTGTTGTCCTGTATCACTGTACTTGCATACATACCTTGTTCATTATGTGACAGCAGTATGCATGATAGCTTGCTTATCAATTGTTCGCTCCAAATTATCTGATTTGTATGAATGGTTACATTAGTGTAGAATATATCCAATGCCAATGATTTTTTTAGCTCTGCATTGTTCTTGTAAGTACATGCTGTCCTTTATCAGTGTACTTATATTGAAAGGTAGTTGTTCATGTACCATCACTCTGCAGCTTATTTTCCTTTGCCCTCCATTTTCTACACATCAGATCTATATTTACTCTTACCATAAGGTTGGTACTGAAGAAGTTTAGCTGTGCATTGCTCTTGGCTGTGCCTTTTGCCTGTATCGCTGCACATACATTTATAGCTACTTGGTTATGTAGCATCACTCTTCATCTTATCTTAAATATTCTCCATTTTTTCGTATATTATCACATCTATATTTACTCTTAACAAAATGTAGAACAATGTCATATTCTGCAATGTCTTAACTATGAACAATGTCATATCATTCTACTATTATTTAAACCGTCTCTTTATTTGCCAATCTGAAATGGGATAAATTGACAGCACACTAACCATTGATACTTATGAGTTCTTGATCTGTAATCCAGTGGTGTCGTGAAGCTTCCAACTCCTTCACAATGTCATTTCCTGCCATGTCTTGACCTGAACAATACCATATTGTGTTAATGCAATTTTAAACTGTGTCACTTTATTCGTCAGTAAGAAATGTGATGAATTGTCAGCACTGATACTTTTATGTGCAAAACCTTTCATCTGTCTGCTTGTTTATCTTTCAGAGTGAGGAAGATATAAGTGTTGAACAAGCACAATCTCATCATCTTGCTCAGGTGGTTGCGCTGCAGCTCGCCAGCAGGGCTAACCTTTCTTGAACTCTATTGAAGTGTTGTCGGTTTTGTATATTATTTTGTCGGCGTGTTTATTTGCACTGGTGGCGATCTTTGAGGCCCAGTGTATGTAATCTGCTGTCTGCTTGTGCTTTATTATCATAGTGACGAACTTTGATGCCCAGTGGATGTAATATGCCGTAATTTCTTTATTGTATAGTCTAGGTTTTTTCTTATTCACGATGCTGCAGTTATTTTACTGTATATATATCCTGTCTTCGCAGTAAACTGTCCAAACCGTAAAATTACGGTACACAATTGGGCCGTCATGCAATCACGATGTATGATCCGCATCATGGGCCTCGTCAAACTGGTCCACTAGTAGTTTCGGGCCTTTAATAGGCCGAGTAACCCCCGGCCCTCTTTTCGCAAGAAAACTCAATGGGCTTTTAGGAGGCTGAGAAGTAGGTTGGGCCTGAAACGTGCCGAACAGCTCACGGGCCGGCAGCAGCCCGAAATGGACCCCGGCCCATGATTGTGCGAATCAAATCCCGGGCTTTTAACCGGCCAAAATTGTCTCGGTCCTTGTTTGGCCCAATCTGATATCGGCTGCGAGCAGGCCGGATGCAAACCGGGCCGTAGTTAGGCCCAACTATATGACGGGCTTTTAACAGGCTGAAATTAATATAGGGTCGAAATGTTAAATGGGCCCTTAACAGGCCGAAACTAATATCAGGCCGAATTACTAAATGGGCCTTTAGCAAGTGGGCCCAAAAGCATAACGTCTAGTTAACGGGCCCAATCTGATATGGGCCATAATTGAGGCCAAAACCTCTTAAAGGGCTGGACCTGATCTGGGCCGTGATTTGGCCCAGAACATGGGAGGCTTTTAACGGGCCGGATCTCATATAGGCCATTATTAGGCCCGAAACGTGGCAGGCCATTAATGGACCGGATCAAATATGGGCCGGCATTTGGCCCAAAACATGGCAGCCAGTTAACGGGCCAGCCTACTAGGGTCCTCAAAATCTTGTGGGCCTACAGCTAGGCCGGCCCATTAGTGTCGGCGAAATCTCGTGGGCCTTTAGCTGGGCCGGCCCATTATGATCCGCAAGAATTTTGTGCGCCTTTACCTCGGCCGACCCATTATGGCACACAAAAATCTTGTGGGGCTTTACCTGGGCCGGCCCATTATGGCCCGCGAAATCTTGTGGGCCTTTAGCTGGGCCAGCCCATTATGGTCCGCAAAATCTCGTGGGCCTTTAGCTGGGCCGACCCATTATGGTCCGCAAAATCTTGTGGGCCTTTAGTTCGGCTGGCCCATTTAAACTTGATGGGCCGTGCCACGTGTCGACGTATCATAGGCGCCTTCTGTCCAATGAGTGGATGACATCTGTCCCAACGATGAGCCGACACGTGTTTCCTCCAGCCAATGATGATTTTACACGTGGAAAATCCCCATTGGTCGCGGCGGTTAACGGGTTATCGGATCCAAAGCCCGACCCGATAGCTTAACGGCATTCCGTTACGGTGGACGCCACGTGTTGGTCACCCTTGACGAAAGCACTTCTGTGACGCGCGATTTATCGTCATGGAAGTGGACACTTCTGTGATGATAATTTTGGCAATGTCATTTAACACTTCTACGACAACACATGTATGACTATCTTGATTCTGTCATAAATTTGTCATGGATGTACATGCATGACAGAAAACGCGACCTACTGTGACAAACACGTATCATCACGGAAGTGTATTTTTTTGTAGTGAAAGTAGTATGATAATAACGGTAACAATGGCAAAGGTAACGATAGCGGTATTTTAGTGATTGTAACAGTAGCAGCGGTAAAGTAAATAAGCGAAGAACAATATGTGAAAAGCTCATAGGCATTGGATCGGTGATGGATAATTATGCCGGATGCGATTATTCATATAACAGTTATAACATAGGGTGACACAAAACTAGCTCCAATTCATCAATGTAATGTAGGCATGTATTCCGAATATAGTCATACGTGCTTATGGAAAAGAACTTGCATGACATCTTTTGTCCTACCCTCCTGTGGCAGCGGGGTCCTAGCGGAAACTAAGGGATATTAAGGCCTCCTTTTAATAGAGTACCGGACGAAAGCATTAACACATAGTGAATACATGGACTCCTCTGAGGGAGTACCGGACCAAAGCATTCACACATAGTGAATACCCCAAAAATGGATGCTCCCTATGGTAGCTTGTATTATATCTCTAGACTCCCCCACAGTTATACTAGCAAGAAAATCTTCGAACTCAGATTTGCGAGGCTCACTAGTGCTACCCCATTGTGGAAGTTTGCAAGCAGTATTAAAGTCCTCTAAGTCCATAGTATAAGAATTTTCATAAAGATCAAACAGGACAGTTCGAGAATTGCGTGATGATGAAAATTCAAACCTTCTCACAAAGGAATCAGTGAGATAGTGATACTGACGGCACTTATCTGCCTCGAAGCTCTCAAGATCGGCGTTACGCACATATGCATAAAATTCCTCCTTGATTTCTGCTCGAACCATAAAGTCCTCCGACGGCCATTCACAAGCCCGCACTTGAGCTTCCCTCGGTGGTTCATCGTCCGCATCGCGTATTGCGGGCCTGGGTCCTTGCTTCCTTGAAGGACCACCTTGGTACATTTTCCTAAACATATTTCTTCCTCTGAAAATTTTCATAAAATCAAATAAAAGTGAGCCAAACTCAACAAAATTGATAGTAACTACTCCCACAAGTGCCTAGAGACTATATCATGCATTAGAACTACTTGGGACCATATAAATTTGACATGCAAGCTCAAGAACCAGGTCACCTAAGCAGCAAAAATTTGCATTAAATAAAGTACTAGAACAAAAACTAATTGGACCAATGGAGGAGTCACATGCCAAGGAACAACCCCCCAAAGCAGTTTTGTGAGAGGTGCTTTGAGCAAGGAGATCGAAAATCGCAGCAAAATGAGCTATAACTCGTGCTTGAGCTGGTTAGTGAGTTTTTTGGGAGGAAGAAGGAGTGTGTGGTCGCTGGAATAAGTGGAGGGGAGCCACCATGGGCCCACGAGGCAGGGGGCGTGCTAGGGTGGGTGGGCGCGCCCTGGACCCTCATGGCTAGGTGCCAGCTCCCCCTGATGTGTTCTCAGTGCCAAATATTCTCAAATATTCCAGAAAAAATCATATTTAAATTTCAGGGCATTTGGAGAACTTTTATTTTTGGGGTATTTTTTTATTGCACAGATAATTCAGAAAACAGATAGAAAAAACTAATTTTACTTTATTTCAACTAAATAACAGAAAGTAAAAGGAGGGTACAGAGAGTTGTGCTTTCTAACTTCATCCATCTCATGCTCATCAAAAGGAATCCATTAACAAGGTTTATCAAGTCTTGTTAACAAACTCATTCCGAATTGCATGAAACCAGAGAATTTTCGAATAGCACTAAGTTACCTCAACCGGGATATGCACGTCCCCAATAATAAGGATATCATATCTCTTTTTGACAGTAGGAAGAGGAAATTCGAAACCTTCAAAAATAATCGATGGAATTTTCCCAATAGAGTTTATACTATGAACTTGAGGTTGTTTCCTCGGAAAGTGTACCGTATGCTCATTGCCATTAACATGAAAAGTGACATTGCCTTTGTTGCAATCAATAACAGCCCCTGCAGTATTTAAAAAGGGTCTTCCAAGAATAATAGACATACTACCATCCTCGGGAATATCAAGAATAACAAAGTTTGTTCAAATAGTAACATTTGCAACCACAACAGGCACATCCTCACAAATACCGACAGGTATAGCAATTGATTTATCGGTGATTTGCAAGGATATTTCAGTAGGTGTCAACTTATTCAAGTCAAGTCTATGATATAAAGAGAGAGGCATAACACTAACACCGGCTCTAAGATCACATAAAGCAGTTCTAACATAATTTCTTTTAATGGAGCATGGTATAGTGGGTACTCCTGGATCTCCTAACTTCTTAGGTAATCCACCCTTAAAAGTGTAATTAGCAAGCATTGTGGAAATTTCAGCTTCCGGTATCTTTCTTTTATTAGTAACAATTTCTTTCATATACTTAGCATAAGGATTCATTTTGAGCATATCAGTTAATCGCATACGCAAAAAGATAGGTCTAATCATTTCAGCAAAGCGCTCAAAATCCTCATCATCCTTTTTCTTGGATGGTTTAGGAGGAAAAGGCATGGGTTTCTGAACCCATGGCTCTCTTTCCTTACCGTGCTTCCTAGCAACAAAGTCTCTCTTATCATAACGTTGATTGTTTGATTGTGGGTTATCAAGATCAATAGCAGGTTCAATTTCTATATCATTATCATTGCTAGGTTGAGCATCAACATGAACATCATCATTAACATTATCACTAGGTTCATGTTCATTACCAGATTGTTTTTAGCATCAGAGGTAGAAATATCATTAGGATTCTCAGATGTTTCAACAACAGGTTCACTAGAAGCATGCAAAGTCCTATCATTTTTCTTTTTCTTCCTCTTAGAAGGACTAGGTGCATCAACATTATTTCTCTGAGAATCCTGCTGAATTCTCTTAGGGTGCCCCTCAGGATACAAAGGTTCCTGTGTCACTTTACCTCCCCTAGTTGCAAATCTAACAACAAAGTCATTATTCTTACTATTCAATTCATTGAGCAAATCATTCTGAGCCTTAAGTACTTGTTCTACTTGAGTGGTAACCATAGAAGCATGTTTACTAATGAGTTTAAGTTCACCTTTAACTCTAGACATATAATCACTCAAGTGCTCAATCATGTAAGCATTGCATTTTAATTCTCTACCAAAATAAGCATTGAACTTTTCTTGCTTAACCATAAAATCATCAAACTCATCTAAGCATTGGCTAGCAAATTTGGGAGGAGGGATTTCAGCTTTATCATATCTATAGAGAGAATTTTACCTTTACTGCCTGTGTCGGGTTATCGAGAACATGTGTTTCTTCAACAGGCGGTAAATTAAGACCATGCATTTCTTCAACAGGAGGTAAATTCTTAACATCTTCAGCTTTTATACCTTTCTCTTTCATAGATTTCTTTGCCTCTTGCATATCTTCAGGAATGATAAATAGAACACCCCTTTTCTTCGGAGTTGGCTTAGGAGTTGGTTCAGGAAGTGTCCAATTATTTTCATTGGTCAACACATTATTCAATAGAATTTCAGCTTGATCAACAGTTCTTTCCCTGAAAACACAACCAGCACAACTATCCAGGGGGTCTCTGGAAGCATCCGTTAGTCCATTATAAAAGATATCAAGTATTTCATTTTTCTTAAGAGGATGATCAGGCAAAGCATTAAGTAATTGGAGAAGCCTCCCCCAAGCTTGTGGGAGACTCTCTTCTTCAATTTGCACAAAATTATATATATATCCCTTAAAGCAGCCTGTTTCTTATGAGCAGGGAAATATTTAGCAGAGGAGTAATAAATCATATCCTGGGGACTACGCACACAACCAGGATCAGGAGAGTTAAACCATATCTTAGCATCACCCTTTAATGAGAACAAAACAATTTAAGGATATAATAGTAGCGAGTTTTCTCATCATTAGGGAAAGGGTGGCTATATCATTTAATTTAGTAAGATGTGCCACAACAGTTTCAGATTCATAGCCATAGAAAGGATCAGATTCAACCAAAGTAATTATCTCAGGATCAACAGAGAATTCATAATCCTTATCAGTAACAAAAATAGGTGAAGTAGCATAAGCAGGATCATATTTCATTCTAGCATTCAGAGATTTTTGTTTCAGCTTAGCTAGTAATTTCTTAAGATCACTTCTATCATTGCAAGCAAGAAAGTCTCTAGCAGTTTCTTCATCCATAACATAACCCTCACGCACAACAGGCAATTCATATCTAGGGGGAGAATCTTCATCATCACTTTCATCAATATTATCAGTTTCAATAATTTCATTCTCTCTAGCCCTAGCAAGTTGTTCATCATGAAATTCACCAAGTGGCACAGTAGTATCAAGCATAGAAGTAGTTTCATCATAAGTATCATGCATAGCAGAAGTGGCATCATCAATACCATGCGACATATCAGAATTAATAGCAGAAGCAGGTTTAGGTGTCGCAAGCTTACTCAAAACAGAAGGTGAATCAAGTGCAGAGCTAGATGGCAGTTCCTTACCTCCCCTTGTAGTTGAGGGATAAATTTTGGTTTTCTCGTCTTTCAAGTTCTTCATAGTGATCAGCAGATATAAATCCCAAGTGACTCAAAGAATAGAGCTATGCTCCCCGGCAACGGCGCCAGAAAATAGTCTTGATAACCCACAAGTATAGGGGATCGCAACAGTTTTCGAGGGTAGAGTATTGAACCCAAATTTATTGATTCGACACAAGGGGAGCCAAAGAATATTCTCAAGTATTAGCAGTTGAGTTGTCAGTTCAACCACACCTGGATAACTTAATATCTGCAGCAAAGTATTTAGTAGCAAAGTAGCATGATAATAACGGTAACAGTGGCAAAGGTAACAATAGCGGGATTGTAGTGATTATAACAGTAGCAGCGGTAAAGTAAATAAGCGAAGAACAATATGTGAAAAGCTCGTAGGCATTGGATCGGTGATGGATAATTATGCCGGATGCGATTATTCATATAACAGTTATAACATAGGGTGACATAGAACTAGCTCCAATTCATCAATGTAATGTAGGCATGTATTCCGAATATAGTCATACGTGCTTATGGAAAAGAACTTGCATGACATCTTTTGTCCTACCCTCCCGTGGCAGCGGGGTCCTAGCGGAAACTAAGGGATATTAAGGCCTCCTTTTAATAGAGTACCGGACCAAAGCATTAACACATAGTGAATACATGGACTCCTCAAACTACGGTCATCACCGGGAGTGGTCCCGATTATTGTCACTTCGGGGTTGCCGGATCATAACACATAGTAGGTGACTATAACTTGCAATATCGGATCAAGAACACAAATATATTGATGAAAACATAAAGGGTTCAGATATGAAATCATGGCACTCGGGCCCTAGTGACAAGCATTAAGCATAGAAAAGTCATAGCAACATCAATCTTAGAACATAGTGGATACTAGGGATCAAACCCTAACAAAACTAACTCGATTACATGATAAATCTCATCCAACCCATCACCGTCCAGCAAGCCTACGATGGAATTACTCACGCACGGCGGTGAGCATCATGAAATTTGTGATGGAGGATGGTTGATGGTGACGATGGCGACGGATTCCCCTCTCCGGAGCCCTGAACAGACTCCAAATCAGCCCTCCCGAGAGAGTTTAGGGCTTAGTGGCGGCTCCGTATCATAAAACGCGATGAATCCTTCTCTCTGATTTTTTTCTCCCCGAACACGAATATATGGAGTTGGAGTTGAGGCCGGTGGAGCACCAGGGGGCCCACGAGGCAGGGGGCGTGCCCAGGGGGCAGGCGCGCCTCCCACCCTCGTGGACAGGGTGTGGACCCCTGTCCTTGATTCTTTCGCCAGTATTTTTTATATATTCCAAAATAAATCTCCGTTGATTTTCAGGTCATTCTGAGAACTTTTGTTTCTGCAGAAAAATAAGACCATGGCAATTCTGCTGAAAACAGCGTCAGTCCGGGTTAGTTCCATTCAAATCATGCAAGTTAGAGTCGAAAACAAGGGCAAAAGTGTTTGGAAAAGTAGATACGTTGGAGACGTATCAAATGCCTACCTCACGGAGGTCCTGCAACACCCTCAAACCATTGAGATGCGTGATGGGTTGCTGCACATCCGCGATGTTGAGGGACCAAGGAGGACAGGAAGCGTGGAGACGAGGCTCGAAGCAATGGAGCAACAGGTTTTCAAGTGCCAGGGGATGGTGGAACGCGGACACAACGGCAACCACATGATGATCGCGGAGTTCACCAACAACCACAAGCTGGATGCCAAGAACATTGGGGAGACCATCTTCAAGCTTCACGAGAAGATCGAGCATCTCCAAGCCCAAATCTATGACCTGCAAAACCAAAACTGTGAGTATGAATATAGATTCAAGAGGATGAGTTTGGCTGCAGATTTGAGGATCCCGGAGACTCGATCATACTTCTATGATGGTGAGCCTATGCCCTGGAAGATGGACGACAAGCCTACATCATCAACGACCCCACCATTTTCTTCACCAGCAAGGGAGACATAATCACATGGGTATGGGCACTCCCCTTGGCAACTACCAAGCTTGGGGCAGGTGCACCGGTATCGTATCATCATCACACTCCTATCTTTACCGTTTTTCTTAGTTCGATCCTTTTGGTAATATCTTGATCTAGTAGAATAAAGTTTTAGTTTGATCTAGCCTTGAGTTTTGCTTTATGATCCTTCTATGTAATCGAGTCCGTGAGCTATATAATAAAGATTAGTGTTGAGTCAAGGGCTTGATTATTTTGCTATGATCTTGAGTGGATAAAAGAAATAGAAAGGAATAAAAAGAAATAAAGAGATCATATGGATCTTATGGAGAGTAATGACTTCACATATAAAGAGTATGATGGTTAAAAGTTGTTGAGAGTTGACAAACATCGTTTTGGTCATCGTTGCAATTAATAGGAAGTAATAAAGAAAGAGAGGATCCACATAAAAATATACTATCTTGGACATCTTTTATGATTGTGAGCACTCATTAAAATATGACATGCTAAAGAGTTGATGTTGGACAAGGAAGACAACGTAATGGGTTATGTTTTCTTATATCTGAAATAAAGTATATTGTCATGGATCATCCAACATGTTGAGCTTGCCTTTCTCCCTCATGCTAGCCAATTCTTTGCACCAAGTAGATATACTACTTGTGCTTCCAAATACCCTTAAACCCAGTTTTGCCATGAGAGTCCACCATACCTACCTATGGATTGAGTAAGATCCTTCAAGTAAGTTGTCATCGTTGCATGCAATAAAAATTGCTCTCTAAATATGTATGAATTATTAGTGTGGAGAAAATAAGCTTTATACGATCTTGTGATGTGGAAGAAATAAAATCGACAGACTGCATAAGAAAGGTCCATATCACAAGTGGCAATATAAAGTGACGTTCTTTCGCATTAAGATTTTGTGCATCCGACATAAAAGCACATGACAACCTCTGCTTCCCTCTGCGAAGGGCCTATCTTTTACTTTTATCTTCTACCTTATGCAAGAGTCATGGTGATCTTCACCTCTCAGGTTGGGAGGCGAAACTATAAGCCCCTGTCTTTCTCTGTGTCCGATTAAAACTTCATAACCACAAGTATTGCGTGAGTGTTAGCAATTGTGAAAGACCAAATGATAGTTGAGTATGTGGACTATCCGAAAAGCTCTTACATAGACTCTTTCCGATGTTATGATAAATTGCAATTGCTTCAATGACTGAGATTATAGTTTGTTAGTTTTCAATGAAGTCTCTGATTCGTACTTGACATTGTGAATAGATTGTTACTTTACCATAGGAAATCATATGACAATATATATATATATGTCGCTGTTACAAGATTGATCATGATGCCCTCATGTCCGTATTTTATTTTATCGACACCTCTATCTCTAAACATGTGGACATATTTATCATTATCGGATTCCGCTTGAGGACAAGCGAGGTCTAAGCTTGGGGGAGTTGATACGTCCATTTTGCATCATGCTTTTATATCTATATTTATTGCATTATGGGCTGTTATTACACATTATGTCACAATACTTCTCCCTATCCTCTCTTATTTTACAAGATTTACATGAAGAGGGAGAATGCCGGCAGCTGGAATTCTGGGCTGGAAAAGGAGCAAATATTAGAGACCTATTCTGCACAACTCCAAAAGTCCTGAAAATCCACGGAAGTCATTTTGGAATTAATAAAAAATACCGAGCAAAGAAAATACCAGAGCGGGCCCACACCCAGGCACGAGGATGGGGGGCGCGCCCCCTGCCTCGTGGGCTTCGTGGCAGGCCTCCGGTGCCCATCTTTGGCTATATGGTGTCTTCTGCCCTGGAAAAAAAATCATAAGCAAGCTTACGGGACGAAACACCGCCACCACGAGGCGGAAGCTTGGCGGAACCAATCTAGGGCTCCGGCAGAGCTGTTCTGTCGGGGAAACTTCCCTCTAGGAGGGGGAAATCATTGCCATCGTCATCACCAATGATCCTCTCATCGGGAGGGGGTCAATCTTTATCAACATCTTCACGAGCACCATCTCCTCTCAAACCCTAGTTCATCTCTTGTATCCAGTCTTTGTATCAAAACCTCAGATTGGTACCTGTAGGTTGCTAGTAGTGTTGATTACTCCTTGTAGTTGATGCTAGTTGGTTTACTTGGTGGAAGATCATATGTTCAGATCCATTACGCATATTAATACTCCTCTGATTATGAACATGAATATGCTTTGTGAGTAGTTACTTTTGTTCCTGAGGACATGGGAGAAGCCTTGCTATAAGTAGGCATGTGAATTTGGTATTCGTTCGACATTTTGCTGAGATGTATGTTGTCTCTCCTCTAGTGGTGTCATGTGAACGTCGACTACATGACACTTCACGATTGTTTGGCCCGAGAGGAAGGCATTGGGAAGTAATAAGTAGACGATGGGTTGCTAGAGTGACAGAAGCTTAAACCCTACTTTATGCGTTGCTTCGTAAGGGGCTGATTTTGATCCATATGTTTCATGCTATGGTTAGGTTTACCTTAATACTTCTTTTGTAGTTGCAGATGCTTGCAATATGAGTTAATCATAAGTGGGATGCTTGCCCAAGTAAGGACAGCGCCCAAGCACCGGTCCACCTACATATCAAATTATCAAAGTACCGAACACGAACCATATGAGCGTGATGAAAACTAGCTTGACGATAATTCTCATGTGTTCTCGGGAGCTTTTCCTTCATATAAGAATTTGTCCAGGCTTGTCCTTTGCTACAAAAAGGATTGGGCCATCTTGCTGCACTTTGTTTACACTCGTTACTTGTTACCCGTTACAAATTACCTTATCACAAAACTATCTGTTAGCTATATTTTCAGTGCTTGCAGAGAATACCTTGCTGAAAACCGCTTGTCATTTCCTTCTGCTCCTCGTTGGATTCAACACTCTTACTTATCAAAAGGACTATGATAGATCCCCTATACTTGTGGGTCATCAACCTGCTGGGGTGCCATAGCCTAGTGATCCCAGACACCATCCTCCTCTATCTCTTTCTTGACAAATGGTTGTTGTTGAGGCTAATGTTCTGAGTCATAAGCATCAGTTGGTGATGGTACCCCCATTGTTCTGATTCTAGTGTTGTATGTCTTGGTTCCGAACTTGCTAATTACTTGGCTAAAAAACTGATTGTTTTGATTGGGGTGTAAGTGTGCTTGCATGCGCCTGGGGTGGGGATTGCCGTTGATAGAAATTGGGTTCTCATGTGGTGCCTCAACACCCGACAATATTTGTTGGATGATGACTACAGGAATAGTCTCAGAGTCTGAGCAAAAATCATCCGCTTCTTCCATGACAATTCTAGTAGGAATATTTGTCATCTTTTCCACTCTAACTTGCACCACCAAACATGCCCTAGAACTTTTAACCCGGTCTCAAACCAACAGTTTGCCAAAACTCCGAACAACATTGCCAATTTCATTCATACATCTGCGATCAAATGGGAAACCCACTAAGAGGAGCCAGACTTCTCTGTTTAGGGTAAACTTGCGTCGGTTCCTACCCTCATTATGTTTTTGAAAAATGAGATGCACATCTCCAAAACAGAGCTGAGGTTAACTAGATCGTCTCTATCCAAAATACAATCAAGTTGGATGTAGGCCTGACCAAATGGGCATCTCGAAATCTCGAAGAAACCCATACACTTGACATCATGTAAGAACTCAGTGAGTACGTCACAGGTGTTGTTCCCATCGACCGGTAGATCCGACATTGGGACAATTGTGGCAACGATAAACTGTTCGTGTGTCAGCTGAACTGGCTAAGCCACCACACGAACCCTAGCGGAACGATTCTCCGCCTCAATGCAGTGACGATTAGCAGGGATAAATGGCATTCGATCAAAGGGGAAGGTAGCCATGGCTATTGAGAAGCAACGAAGGGGACACGTAAGGCGGGCTCGGGGGGCTACTGTTGGTGGGAGAGGAAGACGATGGAATAACAGCATTAGCTGGGCGAGGGATATGGGAATTAGCTAAGTAAGTCAACTTGACCGGTCTGCTCTTATTGCCCAAATTTGGATGGATCGTAAACGCACAATTAGAGGTTTGATTAGGGGGATTATCATATTGTGTCGCCTGATGGAAAGCTGGAGGGTTCTGCCGGGCCTAGAGGCAATCGTGGGCCACATGGTCCCATCCCTTGCAAGAGTGGCATTCAGTTTTGTTGTTGCAGTCGGGCTGGAGGTGATCTATGAGAAGACATCCGGTTCAATAAGACTTTCGGGGCCCATGCTCCGTTAGCGAGGCCCGAGCAACTATTATTGACATTTCAAAAACCCGACGATCCCGCCTTCGAGTTAGTGAATCTTGAATTGCCATGATTGCGTTGATAAGCCTGATTATCGCCTGAGGGATGAACGATTTGAACAATAGGCTGATGAATTGGATCATGGGAGGTAATCTGCTAGGTGGAGTGGTTGTAATTCCTCGGTTCGGAAACATCTTGGGCATAAGATTTCTTATGACCACGAACAATGTGCGCCAGTTCATACTCTTGCTCCTGATGATAGAGCGCAAATTCCTTCTCCGAATTTGGACCTCCCTTCCCACAAAATAAGAATCTAGGTTGAAAAGTTGGGACGAGATATTACTGTCGGTGTCAAAACCGGCGGATCTCGGGTAGGGGGTCCCGATCTGTGCAACTAGGATCGATGGTAACAGGAGACGGGGGACACGATGTTTACCCAGGTTCGGGCTGAGGGAGTCCTAGACTAAGGGGTCCTCGGGCGTCCGACCTGTTATTCATTGGGCCGGACTGATGGGCTGTGAAGATACGAAGGCCGAAGACTATACCTATGTCCGGATTGGACTCTCCTTGGCATAGAATGCAAGCTAGGCGACCAACTATGAAGATTCCCTCTTATGTAACCGACTCCATGTAACCCTAGATCTCTCCGGTGTCTATATAAACTGGAGAGCATAGTCCGGATAGGGACATATTCATTACCATATACTCATAGGCTAGACTTCTAGGGTTTAGCCATTACAATCTCGTGGTAGATGAACTCTTGTAACACTCATATTCATCAAGATCAATCAAGCAGAAAGTAGGGTATTACCTCCATAGAGAGGGCCCGAACCTGGGTAAACTCGTGTCCCCTGTCTCCTGTTACCATCGATCCTAGACGCACAGTTCGGGACCCCCTACCCGAGATCGGCCGGTTTTGACACCGACACGGGCCCTCTCTATGGAGGTAATACCCTACTTCCTGCTTGATTGATCTTGATGAATATGAGTATTACAAGAGTTGATCTACCACGAGATCGTAATGGCTAAACCCTAGAAGTCTAGCATGTATGACTATGGTAATGAGTATATCCTTTCCGGACTAACCCCTCCGGTTTATATAGACACCGGGGGGGTCTAGGGTTACATGGAGTCGGTTACATAAGAAGGAATCTTCATAGTTGGTCTCCAAGCTTGCCTTCCACGCCAAGGAGAGTCCTATCCGGACACGGGTACAGTCTTCGGCCTTCGGGTCGTCAGAGCCCATCAGTCCGGCCCATGGATAACGGCCGGATGCCCGAGGACCCCTTAATCCAGGACTCCCTCAGTAGCCCATGAACATGGCTTCAATGACGAGGAGTCCAGGGCACAGATTGTCTTCGGCATTGCAAGGCGGGTTCCCCATTTTCCGCACTCCAAGATAGTCTTCGGACGTGATGATTATATCCGGACCTGTGACACGTACCACACACAACCGCAGAGAGAATATAATACTTGCACGAGTCTAATCTGCTGACAGCTTTTTACAACATGACCTCACATCTGACTGGTCATAATTCCTGACCGTTTTGTGTTCGCCGTTTCACGTTTCGAGATGTAGTTGCCATTGGCACGTCTTGTCAAAGAAGAGATCGTGTCCCCTTATTGCGGGATTCTCATCAGTACGGGCATGGGTAACCCAACTGTGCCGTTTATACATCCCTTGGGAATAGGCGAGTTCCGAGGCGAGTGGGGGGGGGGCGCATTTAATATTTACTGCCTTTATAAGGGGATAAGAATTCCTTCTTCCTCCCCCATGCCTTCTCTCTGTCTCCGCCCTTCCAATCTCGAGCTCCAGCGCCCAAGTTCTTTATCTCATTCCCACTCGAGCTAGCGCCCAACCATGTCCGGATCCGGAGGTCAGGGCAAGTGGATGGTCTCCTCCGTCAAGGAGGAGGACATTACTGAGCTTCGTGCAGCCGGATACTTGGCGAAGGAAATCGCCTACCGTCTGCCGGCCGAGGGACAAGTCGTCCCCACACCAAAGCCCAACGAGAGGGTAGTATTCATCCCCCATTTCTTCCACGGGCTAGGGTTTCCACTCCACCCTTTCGTCCGTGGGCTTATGTATTATTACGGGATAGATTTCCATGATATGTCCCCAAAGTCCTTCCTCAACATCTCGGCGTTTATCGTCGTGTGTGAGGCCTTCCTCCGCATTCATCCCCACTTCAGGTTGTGGCTCAAAGTCTTCAACGTGAAGCCGAAGGTGGTGCACAGCCAGCATGCGGAGTGCGCAGGAGCCATGGTGAGCAAGCTGCCCAACGTCTCCTGGCCAAAAGGCACTTTCGTGGATACAGTTAAGGAGTGGTAGAAACAGTGGTTCTATATCATAGAACCCCGCGGCACCACCTGGTCTGCCGCTGGCGAATTCCGCTCCAGTGCTCCCATGCGGCTCACTTCCTGGGTCGAGAAGAGTCCGGACTGGAGCTCGTCTGATGAGCTGATAGCGCTGCAGACGCGCGTTCAAAGCATGATAGCCAAGAACGTCAAGCTCGTTGACGTAATCCAGGTGATGTTAGTTCACCGGCTTCTCCCATGCCAGCGCCGAAGCCACCCTCTGTGGGAGTTCAATCCGAAGAAGCACCAGACCTTGGCGAGGCTCTTCGAGACTACCCACGAAGACACGTGGATGTTGCTCTTTAAGGGCAACGAGAAACCGCCGGCTGCAGATTCAGATCGCGGGCACGATGCTAAGCATCCCGCCAGCGAGGTATGTCTTTTTTAATGTTTTCCCTGCTTGTTTGTTTCAACGATGATGCCTGAGCCTTTATTATTGCTTTCTCAGGACTGGACGGAGAGGGCGAAGCAGATCCAGTGTCCGGCTCCGCTGCCGGTAGAACATGTCATCCCGCGTCTAGCAAAGATGCTGGTGCCGGTGCCATATAAGGCGCCAGAGAAGAAGGCCAAGGGGCGAAGAGTGGCCCCCGCCGCAAGGGCACTTCGGACATGACGTCCAAAGACGACGAGGCTCATTCCTCTGTCCCTGAGGACAGTGACGAGGAAGAGGAGGGGGAGGAGGAGGTAAACAACCCTCCCCCAGAGGAGAGGAAGAAGAAAAGGGCGGCTTCGGCACATCTGGAGCCTGAAGCGCCCAAGAAAGGGAAGGGCGTCCCAGCGGTCAACGCCGCGTGGGACGTCGACAGCAGTCCGGAACGACGCCCCCGCAGTAAGCCCCAGGCCGCATGGTAAGTGACATGGCTCGCTCATACACACATCCAGCCTTTCCTCCTCATTATCTTGACATAGTTAAGTGTACTATTGCAGTCCGCCCCACGAACATGTCTAGCGATCCTCATCTGGAGGTTCGTTGGCTCCGTCGGAGATCGCGAGCATGTCGCCACCGCCTGCTTATTCCCCCGGGGCCAGGGACGACACTGAAGTGTTGTCCCGGAGTACCGCTCCGAACCGGGAAGGAGTCCAGCACACCGTCTGGGAGGCGCCACAAGGCAAAACCTCCGCTGCCGGACACATGGGGGAGCAGACCCCCATGGAGACTGGCGAAGAGGGCCACATCTAGTTCGGCCCTCAACCGAATACGATTCTGGAGACCCATATGGCTCCGGAGTCGGGCGAGCAGCCCCCTTTGAAGGAGGGGGGTGCGCCGCTTCCGCCGGTGGCCCCTGTGCATCCAAGGGCGCCGGACAACCTGATGGAGGCACTACAAGGCGCCTCCGTTGTGGACGAGCATCGTGTCCTTATGGGTGTGGTGATCAAGAAGGTTCAGTGCGCCAAGAGTGGACTGAATGAAGCTTGCAACAACCTGTTAACAGGTTTCGAGGTAAGTGACGTAGAGATAGAAAATCCATGTAGTCATTAGCCCCTGAGACACTGTCCGGCATTCGGTGAGAGGAACCGGACAGAGGATCAATCCTTTGTTGTAGGAGACTAGCGTAATATGTATTACTTAAGCAGGCATCCCTGTTCGCCGCAACCTCGCATGCTGCCGAAGTCTCTGAACTGAAGCAGAGGCTGGAGCGGACCGAGAACGAGCTCGGCGAGGTGAAGATTCGGCTCCAGGAGAAGCAAGGTGAGTGACGACTTGCTGTGTGTTCAAAAAGGGTAAGCGTTGTATACTGACTGTAGTGTCGCAATATGTGCAGAAGCTGCGACCAAGGTCGAGGCCCTAAGAAAGGCCCTGGGTGAAGCCGAGGAGAAGGCTGTCCAGCAGCAAGCTGCCCGAAAAAAGCTCAAGGCCCGGGTCAAGGAGGTCCAGCAGGAGCTCCAAGATGCGGTGAAAAAGTGCGAGGCCTTGGAGCATGATGCGTCAGTTCAAGGGGCCGAACTTGTCAAGGCTCGTCAGAGCGCGGAGACCGCGTGGAATGAGGCCCGGGCCGCCCTCCAGGAGATCCAGGAGGCCAAGAAGATCACGGCGGGTAAGGCTTTTAAGATGCAATGCAAGTATGCGGAGAAGCATTACCTTTTACTAACCCGGGTTTGGAGTTCCCCAGGGGCTTTTGTGGATTTTTTGCGTAGTGTATCAGACGTCGCGGAGTTCTACCAAGTCAAAGGAGGGGGTTCGACGGAGAAGCTATTCTGGTCGCAGTACGCGATGCCGGAGCATCCTGTGTCCTTCACCGATCAGCTGAAACAACTGGTGGAGCTGCATAGGGTGGCCGAACTAGCCATAAAGGATTTGATAATCTGGCTATGGCCAACCGAAGCTATGCCCGGCAGCTACTTCGGACTCGTGAAGCGGCTAGTGGAAGTCTTTTCGCGGCTAGACACCGTCAAGTGATCATCCTGCATCGAAGGTGCCCGCATGGCCTTCGCCCGTTGCAAGATGTGGTGGGTGAAGATGAATGCCGTCGATGTGGCCAAAGGGCCGCCCAGAGGGCAAGGAGCACCGCGTACTTGAGCGATATTTTGTGGACGTCCTAGAAGGGTCTCAACTTGCAGCAGCGCAGTGCGGGCAGGACATTATTTTCAATTGAATACATTCGTGTTTGTCCTTGCTTTGTATGATTGAAACAAAGTCAGTTTGTAATATAATTTTGTTATGTTTATATTGTTTCCTCCTGTGCGGCCGTGGTGTATGAAATTTGAGGGTTGGCCAGTCGTCGGCTTCTGCCCTCACGTAGATAGGACGGAGGTGTTCGGGATGGAATCTAAACAATCTTGATCCAATTATATGGTCCTTGAAGGATTTGTTTAGCGCAACGAACCAGGCAACCAGACTATGTGGCTTAAACGCCCTCACTTAGCCATAGGAGTTTTATAATAAAACATGGGCGCAGCCCCTGGTATACGAACCAGGGTGCTGTCAGCATTTGATTGGGAAGTGCCGATCCGTCGCATAATGCGGAAAAAATCTCCAGCGATTTGTAACCCTCGAACAGCTGACCGGCTCTCGCCGCATCATGACAGTCAGTTTTCGGCTTTCTCAACTGAGGTGCTTATCCGGTCTAAGCCAGGGCACAATCGCAGTAGTTCTCCCTTTACTGCCCTAGCCGATGCAACGGAACGTAGGGTAGCAAGCACAGGAGCCGGGCAATCCAACTATTGACCAAAGACATGATTCGGAGCCAATGCATATAATGCTAAATTCGGGGTGCCAAACTCTTCCATAAGGAGTGTTCGGACTTTGTCACCGTATTATGGGGTGATGAGGAGCCCCTGGCGAATATGAAACGTACCAGAATGTACGGGTGCTAGAAAATAATTTAAAGGAAAATAGAAGGAGAACAGAGATAGTATCTGTGGCCTTTGAATTTGGACCATGAACTGTTTCCACTATATTTGGATTAATGCGTCCAAGCACATAGGTACAAAATAATGCAATAAAGTTGGTGGCTATTTGACATGCCACAACCGGAGGCGGGCTGCGCGTGGTTCCGAAAACGGTTAGAGTGATCGTTGAATCGGCCTCTGGGGCTTCCCATTTACGCTTGTGCTCCCTGTAGATCCGGTGTGCTTATCCCTTGACAGGACCATTAATCAGGCCGTCGAAGGAGGCCCGCATAAGAAAAACCTGAAAAAAGGGAAAGGGAGATCGAAAGTTATATGTGTGTCCTGGGCTAGCTTGTGCCTGCGTCGATGCCCATGGAATTTTGAGTGCGTAATTATGTACGCGTGGTACGAATGCCAGTACCTCATCGGGATTGGGACAGAGGCCGAATTGCTAATCGAGCTCTTGACGAGCCGCGATGTCCTGTTGTAGTGTAGTCCGGACCCTCTTAATGGTGTCCAGGGGCTCAGCAGCCAGACTATGGTGCTGCTTGAGAAGGCCGCTTTGTACCTCTGCTGCTAGGGGGCGGTGTGCTCCTCTTTCTGGAGGGAGCGTTCTATGTTTCCTTTGACTGTTATGACGCCACGTGGGCCGGGCATCTTAAGCTTGAGATAAGCATAGTGTGGCACCACGTTGAATCTAGCGAACGCGGTTCGTCCAAGCAGTACGTGGTAGCCGCTGCGGAAAGGGGCGATATCGAAGATTAACTCTTCGCTTCGGAAGTTGTCCGGAGAACCAAAGACCACCTCCAGTGTGATTGAGCCCGTATAGCGGGCCTCTACGCCTGGTATGACTCCTTTACAGGTAGGCTTTGTGGGTTTGATTCATGAGGGATTAACGCCCATCTTCCGCACTGTGTCCTGATAGAGTAAGTTGAGGCTGCTACCACCGTCCATCAGGACTCGTGTTAGGTGAAACCCATCGATAATTGGGTCGAGGACTACTGTGGCCGAACTGCCATGGCGGATACTAGTTGGGTGATCTCGACGATCGAAGGTGATCGGGAATGACGACCATGGATTGAATTTTGGGGCGACTGGCTCTACCGCGTAGACGTCCCTGAGTGCTCGCTTCCGCTCCCTTTTGGGGATGTGTGTAGCGTATATCATGTTCACCGTTTTGACTTGAGGGAGAAATTTCTTCTGCCCCCCAGTGTTCGGCTGCCGGGGCTCTTCGTCCTCGTCCTCACTTTGTGATCCCTTTTCTTTGTTTTTGGCATTTAACTTGCCGACCTGTTTGAAAACCCAACAATCTCTGTTGGTGTGGTTGGCTTGTTTATCTGGGGTGCCATGTATCTGGCATGGACGATTGAGTATGCGGTCCAGGCTGGATGGTCCTTCGCTGTTCCTTTGATAAGGCTTCTTCCACTGGCCGGACCTGGAGCCACTGAATCCGGCGTGAACCGTAGTGTCTTCGGTGTTATCACCATTGCTTCGGCGTTTGTGTCTATTGCGTCGGAGCTTGCTGGTGCTGTTTTTGGCCTCGGAGGGGCCTGCCTCGTTGGTTGTGGTTTTGCCGAAGGTCGTATGTATGATCCTGAGCTGCTTTATCTTTGTTTTTACATGGTGGGGCGGGCTGATGTGCGGCCTGAGTTGCCGCTTTGTCCCGACCGCGGGGTGGTCGGTCCGCCGCACTGTCACGACCGCGTGGTGGTCGTTCCACATTGTGTGAGGGAGGTAAGGGCTCCGGCGCCTCCTCATCGAACTAGGGTAGCAGTCTCCGCTTCGGGTAGCTCTTGGCTGGGCGCTTGAGGCCGTATTCCTCGACTGCCAGCACGTCGGTCCATCTGTCAATGAGCAGGTCTTGATCAGCTTGGAGCTGCTGCTGTTTCTTCTTCAGGCTTCTTGCAGAGGCTATTAGCTGGCGCTTGAAGTGATCCTGCTCGAGGGGTGCCTCAGGCATGATGAAGTCCTCGTTCTCGAGGCTCTCCTCATCCTCGGAGGGTGGACGATAACTATCGTCATCCGGGTCACCGGGAATGGCCTGTTTATCGGGGTTAGCATCTCGTTGTCTTGTTCCTCCTGTTCGGATGCTGCTCCGACAGGGTCTTCATTGTTTTCAGCATCGACCGGAGTGCTATTTTCTCCAGTGCCAGTGTTGCCGTCTTTTGAGCGGCGTGGCTTAGAGCGGCGTTTAGGGCGCCGGCGCTTGGACTGTGTCTAAGAGGGTTTATTCGCATCTGGGTCCTCTTTGTCATCGCCGCTAGATTCTTTGGGTGTATCGACAATGTACACGTCGTATGAAGAGGTGGCCGTCCATCGACCAGTGAATGGCGGGTCTTGGCCTTGCTCCTTATTAGCATCGTCGTCCATACCGTCGATGTCTTCGGAGCCATAATCAAGCACGTCGGTTAAGTCATCGACAGTGGCTATGAAGTGGGTGGCGGGTGGGAAGCCAAATTCCCCGTCGTCAGCGTCTAGCTCAAACCGAACATAGTTCGGCGGTGAGTCCTTCTCCAAGGACAAATTCTTTAAGTATTTTAGCATTTCACCCAAAGGTGAGTGCTGGAAGATGTCTGCGACGCTGAATTCGAAAATCGATAACCGATCCAACTCGGTGTCCGCAGGCATACCTGGTTCGGAACTCATAGCCGGAGACGAGTCTGGAGTTCCCTTGATGCAACTATTATAGGGTGTCGAGTCTGTGTGCGGCTCCAGCGCCGTGGACTCTGTGGCTTCGGATGGCATGGTCTGCTCCGGCTCTAAGGCCGTTGCAGCGACAGGAACCATCTCCTAGATGTGATCTGATGACAAATTTAAGTCATGTTCATCGGAGCGAGGGGGAGTGATCGCCCTGGTCTCAAACCCATTGAAGATCAAATCTCCACGGATATCCACGACGTAGTTCAAGCTTCCAAATCAGACCTGTTGGCCAGGGGCGTAGCTATCGACCTGCTCGAGATGGCCAAGCGAGTTGGCCCGCAGTACGAAGCTGCCGAACACAAAGGAAGGTTTCTCCCTGGACAGCGTCACTATCGATGATCGAGGGGGCCATCGAACCTTTAATCGACAGCACAGTGGAACTCTCAATGAAAGCACCAATGTCGGTGTTAAAACCGGCGGATCTCGGGTAGGGGGTCCCGAACTATGCGTCTAGGATCGATGGTAACAGGAGACGGGGGACACGATGTTTACCCAGGTTCGGGCCCTCTCTATGGAGGTAATACCCTACTTCCTGCTTGATTGATCTTGATGAATATGAGTATTACAAGAGTTGATCTACCACGAGATCGTAATGGCTAAACCCTAGAAGTCTAGCCTGTATGACTATGGTAATGAGTATATCCTTTCCGGACTAACCCCTCCGGTTTATATAGACACCGGGGGGATCTAGGGTTACATGGAGTCGGTTACATAAGAAGGAATCTTCATAGTAGTGTCCTATCCGGACACGGGTACAGTCTTCGGCCTTCGTGTCTTCACAGCCCATCAGTCCGGCCCATGGATAACGGGCCGGACGCCCGAGGACCCCTTAATCCAGGACTCCCTCAATTACCCCCGTTTACAGTGGCAAAACCTAATTCGTTAGAGGAAACTGAGAACTTTAGGGACCAATTTTGAAGGTGACTCACTTTGAAAAGGGAGGCACGACCACCAAAACATGAAAGCAGGATCGTACCTACAGATTCATAGGACAATTTGATCTTGGATTTGGAGAATTCAGCAACCAGGAAGAATTGGTGAAGACCTTTTCCTTCCTCATAGTTGACCGGTGGGTTGAACTTCTCGTGGATCTCCCATGCGAATAGATGTCCCTTTCGAATTCCAGGTCTACGAACAACATTTTGGGCGACGGTATCTGGTCGGCGTAATTGCAGTGACATGACGCCGGTATGGTGGTCGCGGTGTCCACAATTGCTCTACTTTCTAGGCGTGAAACAAAGGTTCAAAAAATTAGGGTGGGGTGGGGTAGGGGTATGTTGTTTTTGTCCAGTTGGAATTTAGAATACATAACATCACAATTCACGGGCATTTCTTATTCTTGCACCTAGCATCATCACAGAGCATGTGGAGGTGTGTCTCCGATGGATCGCACGGGATTCGGTCGATGCTGGTCTTTGATGGATCTGTTTGGACCCAATCTTTGTTCGTTTACATTTTTGTGTTTCCAGGTTGGATCCTTCTGATCTACGCTTCTCTTCATAGTTGACGGGTGTTGTTTTGGTGCACTGTTTCTGTGGGATATTAGCATCACGACTTTCCGACTTTTTACTACAATACGTTTCTCTTCATAGGTGACGGGTGTTGTTTTGGTGCACTCGTCCCGTGGAATATTAGCATGACGACTTTCTGAATTTTTACTACAATAAAGTTTGACCAACATGTGAGTGAGGGGTGATGACGGTGGCGCACCTTCGGCTTGCCCTAGTGTTTGCCGTGATCGATAGAACTTCTATGTTTTCTGTACTGCCATTACAGATGATAAATAGACGGGAAGCTTTTCCCTTTTTTAAACACAGTACAGATGCAAACGCTTATATAACACGCATACACTCACTTCTATGAACGTACACAAGCACATCCTATCCCTATGAGCACTTCCCAGGACCGGGCCGAAACATCATCTTGAGATCGATGAAGTCGCCATAGACACCTTCGTAGTTGACAGGAACATCCCCCCATTGAACAGAGAACGCCAGAATTCCTGAAATAAATCCTGGAAAATGCAAGCACTAGTGTCAAGTCAATGACTTGAACTCTAGTGGGTTGGGGGATAACAGTGTTCCTCTAACCAGCCAACCACAAGTTGGTTCGCACAAAAAAAATCCTCACAAAAAACTTATTATATATATTTTGGACTACCAGTGTGGCATACGGATTTTTTGAACTTGGTTCATGTACAACATCTGATTTGGTGACATGGTAGGGTCACTACTAGAGAAATGCTTATACACAGGAGCTCAGTAGTAGCGCTTTTTATAAGAAAGCGCTGCTGCTAAATAACGGCAGCGGTTGTCACTAAAGAGCCCTGCTACTATTCATGTAGCAGTAGCGCTTTTGTTATAAAAAATGCTACTACTATAGTTGCCAACGGTTGCATGGAAGCGTAGGTATACTAGTAGTGCTCTTAATTAAAAAGCGCTACTGCTACCATACATAGCAGTAGCGCTGTCCCCTGACGAGCGCTACTGCTAAATAGCAGTAGCGGTTATTTCTAAAGAGCGCTACTACTACGCTTACCTTATCCACACCCGGTGCCCCGCGCGCGTCCCTCACTCCCTCACACACTCTCACTCGCCGCACGTCGCTTGCCGTCGCCGCCGACGCCCCTAAGGTATCTGCCTCCCACCTCCTCTCGCCTCCCTCCCCTCCCTCCCTGCCTCATCCTCCTCTCGCCGCCCTCCTCTCTCCCTCCTCCCACAGGCCTCCTCTCTGTCCACCGGC
>NC_057814.1:519326387-519326665 GCF_018294505.1 Triticum aestivum
CCACCTCCTCCCCCCTTTCTGTAAATAGGTTTTAGTTTTTGTTAAATGTAGGTTTTTTCTTTTAGTAAATGTAGGTTTTTAGTATATTTTGTTTTTAGAAAATTTGAATAAGTAATTTGAAAAGAATAAGTAAATGTAGGTCTTTTGAATAGAATAGGAAATTTTTAGAAATTTTGAATAAGTAAAATTGAATAGAATAAAATATGAAATTGAAAAAATAAGTGAATGTAGGTATTTTGAATAGAATAGGAAATTTTTAGAAATTTTGAATAAGTAAA